>NC_090266.1:115886462-116188001 GCF_040414725.1 Anabrus simplex
AGTTTTGTCCTTACTAAATTTTGTTCTGTGGCTTGTGGGTTGGCAATATTAACCCTTTCTTTCCGCCTGTTTTGAATTTAACCAATCAGTAATTTCTGTAATTAATTTTCCTCCAATCATAGCTTTCTTCTTCAAATTTTCATGTGTAATTCTTAGTCTACCAATAAACATTGAGGGGGTGTGTCTACTCATTCTTGAAAGGTCTCGAATTTTCCACGAGGGTATAAAAACTGCTGATTTTCTTGTCTCCGGGCCACTCGTATAACATCTAACTCAGTGTGTGAATATGTAGCAGGGGGCGGGAAGCGCCTCGTTCTTCAGACAGCAGTTCTTCAACAAGGTAATGGCCTTTTAACATCTTTATTTCTTGCTAGCTCAGCAGTCTAACTCTCGGAGAGAGTTCGAAACCTTCTATATGTAACCCATCTCTTTAAAATGTAAATACCTTTTCAGTTTATGTAAAAACTACCAATCTCTTTTACTGTAAAGCGGGGATAGAGAGTGCTATATCCTCTCGAGGTCCCCTTCATTTTGAAATTGAGGTGACTACGTTTTCATATCCGTTTCTTCTCTTCCTTAATGTATTAAAGTTTTCTCATACGAGTCACCTCCCTAGCTTGGGATTAGCCCGTGTGTATCGGCCTAGAGCCACTTAGGTTTTAAAATGTGTATTTAGGAGTGCAAGTTCACGCCTCCAGTCCTTTCTGTACTTTGGGCCAGTAACTTAACCTGATGTTTTGTTTTCTTCATGCGAAAGCCCTGTAGGTTGGGTATTAAATACCCCTGTTTCTTTGTGTGCCTTGAGGGCAGATAGAAGTGAAGTTTGTTGTGGCCTTTGATAGGCTTGTAAAATTGAGAGCAGGTCCGCTCTTTCTGGTATTATTAAGCGGGAGCAAGAGCTCCAGGTAATTAAGGGTTTTCTGCCCTTTTGTATTTTGTGATTGTGAGCTGAGAGCTCAAGAATTGATGAATTTGGGCCCGTAGCCTAGAATTTGTAAAGACCACTTAACTGGTGCTTTTCTTGTAAAGCGGCATTGTACCTAATTTTTTTTGCTATTTCCCCTAGTGGAAACTGGTTAAATTTTTCTCTAATCTTGGACTTCTTGATTGTGTACCTGATTTAACTTGTTGTTATCTGTTGTACGCTCAAAAATTCTATGTTACCGTTGTTAAGTTTTGAAAATATAACCTTTATTGAAATTTTATTTCATCTTTCGAACTTGTAGTTAGACCCATTCCAGCCCGCACCTTCTTTCACCTCTGACTTCCACGGATAACTCCGTAACAAAAACAATTTCTAATTTCGACGTCTGATGAAACATGACCTTTGAACATTAATTCCTTTCTTCTCTCTTCTACAGTTGCTCATCTCCTGGTGCACGGATGTTGGTTGATGCCTTCAGTTTCCTGGTAGTTCTTGGTTACTTGGAGAGTTCTGGGTTACGGGGTCAATCTCCAGTGAATTGTAGTTGACTTATTGTAAGTTAGGTGGTTTTTCCTTCCAACTTCTTGACGAACTTGCATTTACATCAAAATGCGATGCTTCTAGGTTCATATCCCTGTCTTCCTTGTATGTCCTTGGTATAGCTCCTGTATGGGACATGTCTTGAGCTCCTACACAGTCAGTACTTGCTTCCCTTCGTTGGATATTGTCCTTCCATTTGTCGTGTCGGGTACCTGATCTCAGCTCTCTCATATACTGGTCTCCTTCCCTTCTTCTCTCCTCAGGCCCGTGCCAACGGTCAGAACGTCTGGAAATGTCATGACTATTCCATCTTCTGTTGCCTTCATTCTCGCGATGGTACCTACGTCTTTGATCAGAGTTTCCCTGATATCGACCCTGGTTCCTTCTCCACTGTTCACGGCGTCTATCCCACTCTTCGTGATGGTATCTAGGCTGTTCCCAGTTCTTTCTACCCTGGTTTGATCTAGTTTCAAATCGTCGCCCATCGTTCTCGTATCTAGATGCTTGTGAAACTTCTCTATCTGGTGCACTCTCCTGTCTGTGATTTACGACATTCACCTGATGCTCCGAATGCCTGACTATTCGTGGTGCTGATTGATGCGAATGGGTATTGTCCAACTGTCGCAATATCAATTCCGCCTGCATAGGGGTTTCGACCTTCGCAGCAATTAATACCCTCTGAACATCCGGTGGGAACTCTTTCTGAATAGCCTGAACCAGCTCTTGTTGAGAAAATCTACAGACTGTTTTCCAGTCATTTAATCGGGTCAGGGATAGAACGAATGAAGCCCCATCTAGCGGCCAGGATAGGAATTGTGCCGGCTGCCGAGGCCTGTCGCACTCCTCTGCGGCAATGATTAATGACTGACAGATGCAATGAAATGATATTGCAGAGTGTTGCTGGAATGAAAGGTGACAGAGATAACCGGAGTACCCGGAGAAATACCTGTCCCGCCTCCGCATTGTCCAGCATAAATCTCACATGGAGTGACCGGAATTTGAACCACGGAACCCAGCGGTGAGAAGCCGACGCGCTGCCGCTACGTCGCTTCTACGATGGGACAGGAATGGACTAGGAGTGGGAAGGAAGCCGCTCTAGCTTTAATTCAGGTAAAGCCTCAGCATTTGCCTTGTGTGAAAATAGGAAAACACGGAAAAACTCCCACAGCGCTGCCGACAGTGGGGTTCGAAACCACTATTTTCCCAACGCAAGCTGAGAGCTACGTGACACAAACTACACGCCCACTTGCTCGGTGAGCTCACGTCTGGTGGAACCGATTCCATCAACTGTTTGACTGGTCCACACCGTCGACTGTCCTGAGAACGGTTTTCCGTGGTTTTCCATTCTCCTGCACTAAGGCGAGTGTCGAAACAGTTCCTGTTATAGGCCACAGCTGCCAACCCCCTCACCTTGACCGAACATGTTCACCGGATAAAATCTCCCTGGTCTGAGAGACGGCGTTACCGTGTAGGAGGCCCACCGTCCCTAACAGGGATGGAATGAAAACTTGGGTGGTAGTAGTTATATCCTTTGCAGGTGCACTTTTACCCGGAGCTTATTATTATTATTATTATTATTATTATTATTATTATTATTATTATTATTTTGCTAGTGGCTTTACGTCGCACCGACACAGATAGGTCTTATGGCGACGGAAAATATTTACCATCACCTTACTGCTTGAGCTACCACGCCAGGCACCGGAGCTTACGATCCATTTGTGCCATGTTTTACAGCGCAGCACTTACAGACTTGAACTCCTCCGTCAGCTCGTAAATAATCATTCCATATTTCTGTTCACGTCCTTCGCGTTTTTTACATACGTCCAGAAATTAAAAGCGAATTCACGTGGAAACTACTGTTTTCTAGAGCCAATGTAGTGGGAATATTTATAACAACAACAACAATAATAATAATAATAATAATAATACTAATAATAATAATAATAATAATCTTCTTCTTAATCTGTTTACCCTCCAGGGTCGGCTTTTCCCTCGGACTCAGCGACGGACCCCACCTCTACCGCCTCAAGGGCGGTGTCCTGGAGCTTCAGACTTTGGGTCGGGGGATACAACTGGGGAGAATGATCAGCACCTCTCCCAGGCGGCCTAACCTGCTATGCTGAACAGGGGCTTTGTGGAGGGATGGGAAGATTGGATTGGACAGGCAAGGAAGAGGGAAGGAAGCGACCGTGGCCTTAAGTTAGCTACCATCCCGGCATTTGCCTGGAGGAGAAGTGAGAAACCACGGAAAACAACTTCCAGAATGGCTGAGGTGGGGATCGAACCCACCTCTACTCAGTTGAGCTCCCGAGGCTGAGTGGACCCCGTTCCAGCCCTCGTACCACTTTTCAGATTTCGTGGCAGAGCCGGGAATCGAACCCGGACCTCTGGGGGTGGCAGCTAATCACGCTAACCACTACGCCACAGAGGCGGACAATAATAATAATAATAATAATAATAATAATAATAATAATAATAATAATAATAATAATAATAATAATAATAATAATCATCTTCTTCTTCTTAATCTGTTTACCCTCCAGGGTCGGCTTTTCCCTCGGACTCAGCGACGGACCCCACCTCTACCGCCTCAAGGGCGGTGTCCTGGAGCTTCAGACTTTGGGTCGGGGGATACAACTGGGGAGAATGATCAGCACCTCTCCCAGGTGGCCTAACCTGCTATGCTGAACAGGGGCTTTGTGGAGGGATGGGAAGATTGGATTGGACAGGCAAGGAAGAGGGAAGGAAGCGGCCGTGGCCTTAAGTTAGCTACCATCCCGGCATTTGCCTGGAGGAGAAGTGAGAAACCACGGTAAACAACTTCCAGGATGGCTGAAGTGGGGATCGAACCCACCTCTACTCAGTTGAGCTCCCGAGGCTGAGTGGACCCCGTTCCAGCCCTCGTACCACTTTTCAGATTTCGTGGCAGAGCCGGGAATCGAACCCGGACCTCTGGGGGTGGCAGCTAATCACGCTAACCACTACGCCACAGAGGCGGACAATAATAATAATAATAATAATAATAATAATAATAATAATAATAATAATAATAATAATAATAATAATAATAATAATAATAATAGTAATAATGTCCATAGGGAACTACGAAATTCATGTATCTTGGTGAAATTCTAACCCCCAATGGTAATGAGAATGAAGCACTGAAGGAAAGAGCTAGGATGATGGAATTGGCTTTTAAACTGAGTCAGGATATTTACAAATCAAAATCCCTCTGTGTCGAGGTAAAACTGAGACACTACAGCACGGTAGTTACACCAGCATGTCTGTGCAGTTCCTGAGGAAGATCTTAGGACCAAAAAAAGTCGCTGGAGAATTTACCTTCCATCTGAGGTCCAACAAGGAAGTGTATGAGAGGATTGAGAAGATAACCACCAAAATGAGGAGGAGATTTGACATTTTATGTACATTTGAAGAGTATAAGCCCAGACAGACTGGCATATAAATTAATTATTCTTCAAGAAAAATGGAAAACTCATCCCCGCTGGTTGAACGAAGTGCATAAAGGTCTCAACGAAGTAGATATCACGACCACAGAAATTCAAAATAGAAATATCTTCAGACAGAAAGTTGTGGAACTGAGGGTTAATCCAGAGAGACGACCTGCTAAACCACGGAACATCTCAGTGGAAGAACGGCAAAGGAGGAGCCAAAGGTTAAACCACGGAAAACCACCTTCAGGGCAGCCGACAATGGGTTCGAGCCCACTATCTCCCGAATACTGAATACTGGACAAGGAAAATTGTGAAGATGACTATCAAAATGAGAAAAATCACGAATGCTTGAAGAAAAAGGAAAAAGAGCCTTTTTGTACTGGATGACCCAATATCACAGAGTCTAAATAAAACATGTTCTTTCTGAAAACCGACGACATCCTGCTTGGCAATGTGCGCTCTCATGCACTTCGCAGTTTCGTAAGCTTCGCGCTGTCCTACTCTGCTCTTCCCTGCTCTGCGGCCAACTGCTGCTCAATAAGCGCCCGGCCTTAACCTCCGGAGCTCCGTAAGTGCTTGTGCTTTGCCCCCGTCGGTAGTACCGGAGATCACCGGAGGAGCGCTGTAATATATTATTCAATTCATTCAACAGGAGGACCGCCTCCTCTTCACAGCGCTACAGTAAACGTCAACGCCAAGGAGGCGATTTTTATATTTTTAGCGCATACGCACGATTACTTTTTGCCCGGCATCTAGCAAACAGTCGTTCCATGTATGTGGTGTACGTGAATTACCTTAATAAAGTAGCTATTAAGCTCAGCGGCCATAAAATAGAAATTCACCCCCGGGAGAAATCATTGTTTCTTTGCTAGTGGCTTTACGTTGCACCGACACAGATAGGTCTTATGGCGACGATGGGGTAGGAAAGGCCTAGGAGTTGGAAGGAAGCGGCCGTGGCCTTAATTAAGGTACAGCCCCAGCATTTGCCTGGTGTGAAAATGGGAAACCACGGAAAACCATCTTCAGGGATGACGACAGTGGGATTCGAACTCACTTTTAATTCTGGCTGGGGACAGTGGTATTTGAGGGTGTTTTAATGCAACTCCCTGTCGTTCACTTCTGGCGCTTTAAATACCTTCTTTATAATTCCCAAAGCCATATTTCAATGCTTATGTGGTATCATTGAAGTACTCTGGGTCAATTAATTAAGGACTTGACCGGGAATTTGAGATCGAATGCCTTGCCTGACACCATGCGCTAGCTAAAGTCTCGCCTAAATCGCCGATATTTCGATATCTCGAGTCGGGAGTCGAGTGGCTCAAGTATTGTTGCAAACTTGTATCGCAGTGGAAATGGATTGCGCTTGTTGCTGCAATTTTTACGAACACATCTGGATCCACTGTAAAAATCTGATTAGGCACAAGTCGTGTTTTCCTATGTTAACTTGTTGGCAGTGAGAATATGAAAACGTAGGTGTATATATGTATGTACTTTACTTTTTTTTTTTAATGCGTTTACTGTTTGTTTTTCCCCCGGACCCATCGTGGGATCCCACTTCTACCGCCTTAAGGGCAGTGTCCTGGAGCGTGAGACATTTGGTAGCGGGATACAACCGGGGAGGAAGACCAGTACCTCTCCTGGGCGGTCTCACCTACTTTGCTGAAGAGGGGCCTTGTGGCCTTGTGACACGGGTTGGGAGGATTGGAGGGGATAGAAAATGTAGAGGGGAAGGAGCGGCCTTAAGTCAGATACCATTCTGACATTTGCCTGTAGGAGTAGTGCGGAAAACTACTTCGAGGATGGCTGAGGAGGAAATCGAAACCCCCTCTACTCAGTTGGACTACCGAGGCTGAGTGGACCCCGTTTTCAGCCCCAGTACCATTTTTCAAATTTCGTGGCAAAGCGGGGAATGGAACCGAGGCCTCCGGGTGTGGCAGCTGATCACACTAACCACTACACCACAGAGCGGACGTATGTACACAGTACTGTGACCGTTCATGACCTCGTCATACGTATATGGAGACATCCTGTAGAAAGAATATGCCGTTTTCCGCGCGGTTCTACGTCAAATAGCCGCCGAACGGGGATAATCTTGTCGGTTCCGGGATGCGAGCCGCCCCCCGTAGAGTCACGCGCCTCTCCTCTCGTTGCGCGTAATTGAGAAAACACAAGGTAGTTTGAGTAAGAGGTAGGGATCACGCGCAACTCTCCCCACCACGCTTGGCCGTCGATGACGTCACGTGAACCCTCAGCGCCTTGTGTTCTGCATGAGGTAGGCTATACACAGCTGTAAGCTATTCTGTTTTAGCCACAAGTTAGAGATAAGAGAACTTCATTGATATTTTAACATCACCTCACAAAAGGCATTGCACTTCACTATTACAGTAGAGTAATAATAGGAGATCAAATACAGTGTGAATCCAGCTGCGTTTCTGACGTATTTCGATCTGTATAAAAGGTTGTAACAATGCTAAGACTGTGATCGCAGTGGAATGACCATTCCATATGTTCATGTTCTCAACACCTATGATAACAATAACAAGGGCTCTAATTGTTACAGTTACAGACGCGAACATCGAACATTAAAGTTTGATGACTGCAAGAAATATGTCCGTTGTTACAAGCAATACTGGGAAACTATATACAATATCAACAATACAAACAGCAAATGTTGAGAAACTGTCCACAACACAAGCAGTAGCCTGCAGTAAATGTTCTCCTCCAAGTGCCAGGCATTGACAAATTCCACGTTAACATTAGATAGGCCATATAAATTAATTAGCCTGCATATTTACATTCTTAGCACTGGTTTCATATAAAACATAATAAATTGCCTTTCATAAAAAAATAACAGGTACTTTATACACAAAGTGTAATGCTGATATTTAAAAAAAAGAATATCACACACACTTATCCCTAGCATCAATGGAATTTCTTTGTTTTTCTTCTTTCTATATCGGTATTTTATTAACTGAAAGCCGGTATCTTGAATGTCTGACTTTTGTTTAAAGTGCCCATTCGAATAGAAGGACGGCTTCTCACGAAGCAACTTGCAAACTCATAAATTTTGGGGAATTCCTTCTTCAGGATATCCGTAAGGTTTGTGATGATGTTAGAACCCTCTTTCAGTTCTTTCCCGTGGTAAAATTGAAACTACCGAGCTTGATAAGTGCAGTCGCTTAAGTGCGGCCAGTATTCAGTATTCGGGAGATAGTGCGTTCGAACCCCACTGTCGGCAGCCCTGAAGATGGTTTTCCGTGGTTTCCCATTTTCACACCAATCAAATGCTGGGGCTGTACCTTAATTAAGGCCACGGACGCTTCCTTCCCACTCCTAGCCCTTTCCTGTCCAATCGTCGCCATAAGACCTATCTCTGTCGGTTCGACGTAAAGCATCTTGCAAAAAAAAAAAAAATGGACCTCTTTTTGAAATCTAATTTCCACCCCTTGTAGTTTGACCTGTTTTCTCTCCGTAATTGTTTTCTATATCGAGGTTCTTCTTCTTTGCCCTAAAAGCTACAATATAGCCTGTGAAGTTTTCAAGCAGCTCATCACGATCCTTGGTTTCGTGACTGTCCTCGAGCTGTTTTACTAGCTCTTCAAGGGCTTTAACGAACCCTTGCTCATCCTCCGGTAAATAATAGGATGTTGTGGGCTCAACGCTGGCCTGAGACTGGCACACGATATCCGAGTTTTGATCGAGTTCATCAGTAGCATGTAACATATTTGGGCGTAATGTTTCATAATCTTTCGAAGAACAGATGGAATTTCTTAACGCCTCGGAAGCATTGAGGCTAAGAAGCAATGATCTCACCTTTCGCGTCACAGCTGTCGGAAGAGGATGGTCATAAAGCCTTCCGAACCCTCGAAGCTGAGAAAGATAGGTTTCGCTAATGTCTTGATTACTTCTGTCACCATTCATTTAGGCCAGTGGCTTTAGGGAATACATGAAAGTGTATGTTTCATTCCTTCGCGTGCCTGTTATGATTTGTGCAGCCTGCAATGGCATGACAAAGCATACTGAAAAATGTACACTATTACTGCTTTTTACGTTTTATCACATAAAATAAACACACACGGTTTCTTATACACCACAGATATGTTACTATCGTGTATAATTAGCACCTAGCTTCTGAGTGTACAGCGATTCTTATTCGAACTACCTCTACCTCATTCAGAGCAGATTCAACGCGAGGGTCCTGCGTGACGTCACAGCTTTGCTTGCTACTGCGCACCTCTCTCGTGATCCCTACCTTGTATTCTACGTACCTTGGAGAAAACAGGGAGTACAGGCGCCCGTAAGTGGAATTCTTTCTCTCTCTGAGCGAGGGAGCTGGAGCAAGCGGGATGTCACATGACTGAGAGGTGAGGTCACGAAGCAGCCTCCAGGAAGTCGTCCCAACATTCTAGACGATATCACCCCACGTATTCCCCTAAATTTCTGGTGGTACCAATGTATCGCTTTCAACTGTTACGAGGCTATCAATATTGATAACTCGGAAATGCTTGATAGATAATTTCGAGTCACAGCTTCAATAAATGAGGGGATTTTATGAGGATTTATCATGTAGAGAAGCATTCTACATGATAAGATTAACGAGAACGGCGCAGGTAGCGAATATCTTGAAGTGAGAAAGACCAGATGCCCGGCTCTGACAGGACCAGGAAAACTAAAAAATCCCCGGAGTCAAGCTCCACCTACTTTAAATTGGCACTGACGCTTTCAAAATTACAGGCGAGCCCGTGAAAAATTCGCAATGAAAAATGATCAACGAAAAGCGGGATGTACATGCTTTAATTTGATACTAAATTCAAAGTGTAAATACACCTGCCACCGGAGTGAGGTGTGACAAGGGGGCGTGGACTGATTCCCCCTCCAGAAATAATTCGTTCCACCATATAGGCGAGAGGCAAGAGACCAGGGTACCCAGTATATTCTGTGCATTTGGTGTGATCGACAAGTCTATTCGTGAGTGAACAGTTACTGTGAATACTCAGTGTTTTACATTGTGGAAATTCCTCATCGAACAGTGATATGTAATAGTCAGTGACAACATATAGTGAGTGACAGTGCGTTGCCAGCCAGATATTGATCATGCTTCTAATGCAGCCTGTAATGAGCTGGATGTAAAAATTTTTTTTATTCGGAGTATGTGTCAGAGAAGCGCGCGGTGTTCAAGATATAGTTCGATCACAGTGTTGCGGTGAGATTCGAACCGACGACATCAGTGATTCATTGGTTTATAGACCGGGCAGTGTCCGCCGTATTCGCTCTAACGCAGTGAGTTGCACATTGGATTAAATATTATTGAAGTGGAGTGGGTCGATTGATGACCGATATAAAAAGATATAGTAACACGTATGTTCAAACCCTGTGAGTGCGTCCGTCTAGCGCGTGGTGCTCCTAGAGTCAACTAAAATATTTATGGAGAACTAGTGTGTGCAAGGGAAAGAAATGGTGTCGAGCTGCAGGACGGACTAATAATCTAGGGCTAGGATACTTAAATATACATATGAGTACCTTTAGCCGAGAAGGGTTTAAAATGCACGACACACTTAGTGCATTTATAACGCAATAATCCTTCCTCATTGCATGTGTGACCTACGAGAACTTCAGGGCTGGTGAGAGGTCGGCTGTATAGTCACTTCAAAACGTCAGGTATACTCTGGACCTTCCAACGACATCTGAGGATCCAGTCGGCATGCGGACGAACCAGCAGATGAAGACCATGGACAACCCTGCAGATATCAACGCCCCGATGACCGTCTAAGCTAATGGATGTACTCCCTGAGGGCAGCGAGCCGCAGAAGTGATAAGTACTCTTTCATTTATCTTGATGGCTAGTCACTTGTAGGGAAATAAAGATCATTTGCATGTAAATACCTTGAGTATCATTTGAGTATAACGCAGGTTTCAGGGATTATAGTTGATAAGATTTTCCTGTTAGATTTTCTTCGTGGCCGGAGCCACTCATTTTATTAATTAGGGGATATAATGCATGCTAATTAATAAGGCCCTAGTATAATTTACAGGTGACGTGATGTAAATAACGGGAATAAAGTTTCAGTAGGTGATCCGATCGTCCAAGGCTGAGTTTAACTGTTACGAATCCTCACAAATTTCCTGATTAGTTATTTAGGATGATACGTCACCTGATGATAGAAGTTCCTCCTGTATATATATTAAGGCGGCATACTACAAGACGGCAGTAAACAAAGTGTGGGTTGTACTTGAATTTATAGACGTGATTAACCATGAATCATTTTTATTGTATTTTATTTTTATTCTGAAGGCTAGAGTCCTCTGGTTAAATGTGCACTGTTTTCGGGATATGAGGGGAGAAGGGACGGTATGTGATTTGTGAGTTCGTAAGTTTGAAAGTACAGTGGTGCGTACATATAGGTGTTCTCCGGTAGAAGAGACATTTGGACAGTAAAAAAAAATGCCGGCACAGAGATAAGATGGCTGAGGGCATATGTAGGGTGATGCGCTGAGAGTGCCAATGAATCGCAGCAAGAAGGTTATTTTTGCGATAATACGAGAATTAAAATATTGCAAGTAAGTGGATAGCCTTGCTCTGTGGGTGAAGAAAAAGAAAATAAAAGACAAGCGAGCCAAACCGCTTGACAGGTTTATGGCCTGGGGGAATGAAAGGAACTCGCTGGCCACTGTATGAAAGGGATGTTTCAGCCCTCTCTTCTTTTCATGGTCGAACGAAAACAGTGCACGATTCAAGATAAAGACACCGTCGCGCATATCTTAGGTATGACAGATGAATGAACTCCTTCCACCTTTGTTATTATTATTAAAATAAAAACCAGGATAGGGTTTCAGGTTCTTTTTCTGTACACCCCACATATGGAAGTCCTGGGCTCGAGGCTCCAGGGTTCGAAGGAGAGTGTTACCCGCATGTGGTAACAAATCGGAGCTGTATCAAGATCCTGTGTTGTTGTTGTTTTTTTTTCTCTTCTCTGGCATGGAGAAGCCAATGCAAGGTGTTATGTTATTTCTTCCAGTGTGTATATTATATGTTAGTTATTGGTTGATATGCCTGTTGTTTTTAGGAACGCCGTTGAAATGAAATGTCATTTGTTGTATTAACGCCTAGGTAAATCCCTATGAAACAGGCGTTATAAGGGGTAAATACTCCGTGTGATAAATCAGACGAGGTCATTAGCATAGAGACTGTGACATAGCTATCATGTATTTCGAAGGGTACTCGAACATTTAAACAAACTCAATTAACATGATTCGAATGAATTGGGCGATACAACTCGTGCCGTAAGAAGATATGCCCTTGTAAATAACATATGTATAAAATGCTTAACATAATAAGATTTTCATGTGTTAGATAATTCAAAGGGGACGCCCTTTTCAGTGTGTTTAATGATTTGAAGGTTATGAAATGACAAATGCCGGTCTGAGAAAAAGACAGAAAAGGACATTCAAGCTCAGACCTGATTAATAATTATTGTAGTGTGTTAATAAATATTTCGGCATATCTGTCTGTAATGAAATTTCAAGTGTTTTCCTTAGTTAATTAAAAGTGTTTTGCAAAATAGACGGTATTCCTTCTCATTAGTAGTGTGTTCGTATTCCTCTGATATCCGAGACTCTTTCCCCTTACTTAGAATTAAATAGTTTAAGCCCCCTTCCGGACATACCACGAACCCAAGCTCTTGAGCCAGCCGAAGGAAACTCAAGTAGGGGTGATGGCTTTCGATTCCAGGGAATGTCCAAGGGTCTCGTCGAATAAATCCTTACAGCCACTTTATAAGCCAATTAGTATAAATTGTTATGCACTGGAGCCCTGGACAGGTGCAGTACATGAGTGTTGAAATTATTGTCGATTGGGTTATACACCCCGTTCTTCTCGTGTTCATAATTCTTGAAGATAAAATATATACTGTACGTCTAGCCTCTTAACCACAAAGCAATAAAGGAGTTGAATGACTCAGTTCTTTGGTGTTGACGAATGCATTTCACACGCATGTTATTTACACAGAGAAGTTAAGTACGTAAAAGTGGAGATGGAACGGGGAAGTACAGAAATATGAGAGCGGTCGTAGGAGTAAATGAGTCATCCGTTTTGATGCTGTGATTGCTGTCGACTGTCACTTCAGCAGAGGCCACGAGTTCAGGAAGTTCGGCGTTAGGGGACGAGCAAGAGAGTTTAGTTGTTGCATCATGCTGTCTGCCTCAGAAGCATTCCAGATCCTTTGCTTACAGAAATAAGAAGCAGATTTCATCGTTGAGAATTAGTTCATTAAGGTAAACTGTACAATATTTAGCTTTCACATATGCTCCGCAGTTTAAGCTAATCATTTTCAGAATCATGTTCTCTTTTTTCTTTCTTTCTTTCTTAATCCGTTTATCGTCCAGGGTTGCTATTTCCCTCGGACTCAGCGCGGGATCCTACCTCTACGGGCTCATGGGCAGTGTCCTCGAGCGTTAGATTTTGGGTTGGGGATACAAATGAAGAAGAGGACCAGTACCTCGCCCAGGCTACCTCACCTGCTATGCTGAACAGGAGCCACGTAGGGAGATGGGAAGATAGATAGGGATAGACAAGGAATAGGGAAGGAAGCGGCCGTGGCCTTTGCATTTGCCTGGAAGAGAAGTGGGAAACCACGGAAAACCACTTCGAGATTGGTTGAAGTGGGAATCAACCACCCCGCACCCTCCCCAGTCTACTCGGTTGACTTTCCGAGGCAGAGTGGACCCCGTTGCAGACTTTTCAAATTTCGTGGCAGAGCGAGGAATCGAACCCGGTCCTCAGGGGGTGGCAACAAATAACACTAACAACACTAAATCACAGAGGTGGACTATCTTGCTCGCTACCATCTGTAAATTATTTAATTTCTTCCGGGTTACAATGAGGATCTCGGTTACCGAGCTCGATAGCTGTAGTCGCTAAAGTGCGGCCAGTATCCAGTAATCGGGAGATCGTGGGTTCGAGCCCCACTGTCGGCACCCCTGAAGATGGTTTTCCGTGCTTTCCCATTTTCACACCCGGCAAATGCTGGGGCTGTACCTTAATTAAGGCCACGGCCGCTTCCTTCCCATTCCTAGGCCTTTCCTATCCCATCGTCGCCATAAGACAGATCTGTGTCGGTGCGACGTAAAGCAAATAGCAAAAAAAAAATTAAAAAATGAGGATCTCGGTCGGTAGAGCGCTGGCCTTCAGTGCCCAAATTGGCAGGTTTGATCGTGACTCAGTGCGGTAGTATTTGAAGGTGCTCAAATACGTCAGCTTTTTGTCGGTAGATTTACTGGCACATAAAAGAACACCCGCGGGGTAACATTCGGGCACCTCAGCGTCTCCGAAAACCGTAAAAGTAAATAGTGAGACCTAAAGCCATTATTATTATTATTATTATTATTATTATTATTATTATTATTATTATTATTATTATTATTATTATTTTAGAACTTACATGAGTTACGTGTTAATACCAGTTTTGGTACAGAAATGGGTATTTTATAGGTACAGTGAACTTGGGCCACATTCGATTCTCGACTGGTCCGCGGATTTTTGTTTTGAAACGAGGGCTCCAACGTGGTTCACTCATCGTCAGCCTCGTCAAGACTGATACGACAGGGCCGAGCTACACAGCTCAAAACAATTAGGGTAACACATTTTTTAACGTCTGGTATTTGAACATTCATTTGGAGATAGGGTTCCAATGGTCGTACAGCACACCTTGAGACCTTAGCTACTCAGGGTATGTCAAATCGAAGTTATACTCCATCTGTAGGCGTAGCCATGCATTAAACAGTCAGGTGACCCCTCAAAACGAAGTGAATAGCGGTGCGTCCGTGTGTCGTTGTGAGGTACACAGACTACGGCGGTCATTTGAGCAGGTTGTACGTCAACCAGCACATCCCATGAGACATCTTAACGAGGTTCAAGACGTAAAGGCCGTAACTTTGATCCAGGAAGGATGGACCTTTCGTCGTGTTGCTGTGGATCTCAATGTCTGCCCGTCAGTTATTCAACGCTTGTGGAATCGCTACAATGAGACAGGCCAGTTCACAAGGAGGGTTGGACAAGGTCGCGGACGCATGACAACCCCACAAGATATCCGATATCTGACCATCTGTGCGTTGCGGCATCGTTCAGCAACTGCCAGAGAACTGCAAGAAGACCTCAGGAGGGTCACTGGAGTCACGGTGTCTAACCAGACAGTAAGGAACAGGTTAAGAGAAGTGTCCTTACGACCCGTCCTGTTCGAGTGCCCCGTTTAACGCAGCAACATCGCACAGCTCGCCTTCTCTTTGCCCGTACCCACGTCAACTGGCAATTTCGCCAATAGAGACCTGTGTTGTTCACATACGAGTCCCGACTTCCCCTGACACAGCGTGACTGACTTCAACATATATGGAGACGCCGTGGTGAGCAGTACATGCCAAATGTTGTCCAGGAAGGCGACCGATTCCTACAAGGTTCTGTGATAGTGTGGGGTGGAATCAGTATTGATGGCCGTACGGATCTTGTCATCGTCCGTGGTAATCATACCGCTGCGGGGTACATCGAGAAGATACTGCTACTGCATGTGTTGGTTGCTGCATACGGTGCTTGCCCTGAATTCGTACTCATGCACGACAATGCCAGGACTCATGTAGCGCGCATCACCAGAGCTGTCTTGCGGGAACTGGACATTGAAGAGAGGGAATGGCCAGCAGTGAGTTCCGACCTTAATCCCATCGAGCATGTGTGGGATAGCATTGACAGAAGTGTTCGTGGGCGTCCTGTTCCACCACAGACCCTCCAAGACTTCGAACAGGCTCTCATTGAAGAATGGGACCTGATACCGCAACGTAACCTCCGTCGACTTACAGTATGTGGAGCATGCCACGTACGTGCCAAGCTGTAATAAATGCTCGTGGAGGATATAAACCATACTGAAGCTCTCCAACTGTGATAAAAATCCACCCTGGAGGACTGTTATCACTTTGTTTTCGCCCCTGTTTGGACATTTCCGTTTGTGTTATGAAAATTAACGTGAATGCATCGATGTTCTTTTGTATACTTTAACGGTGAAGAGAAAAGGTTTAGTTGGTAATGTTACGGAGATATCCGTGGTAGTCAGAGGTGAAAGAAGGTGCGGGCTGGAATAGGTCTCAACTACAGAATTAAAGTTAATTTAAAACTTTAACAACGGTTATATTTTCTTTTCAAAATCAACAAATAACAGATAACATTTAACAATTTCCACTAGGTGAAATAACAACGAAAGGCAGGTACAAAATAATTTTACCCGTTCAGGGGTTTTTTACAAGGTTTTGGGGGTTATTACAAGATCTGGGCTTCGAGCCCCAAGTATGATTCCTGAGCTCTCAGCTCACAACAACAAAATACCAAAGGGCAGAACACCCTTAATTACATGGAGCATTAGCTCCCAACTTTACATCTCAAGCCTCTCTAAGGCACTTTTATCACAACCCTATAAAGAGCTATCCCGCTCTCGATCTTTCAAGGCTATAAAGGTAATAACGGACTTTTACACAAACTGCCATGAAGGCATAATAAAGAAAAAGGGGTATCTCGTACCCAGCCTACTGGGCCTTAGTGTGCAAAAACTAGTTTAATTTAAATGGCCCAAAACAAAAGGATGGAGGCGTGAATTTGCACTCCTAAATCTACACTTTAAAACCTAAGTGGCTCTAGGCCGATAGTACAGGGGCTAATCCCAATCTATGGGGGTGACCCGTATGAGAAAACTTTAATACATTAAGGAAGAGAAGAAACGGTTATGAAACGTAGTCACCTCAATTTCAAAATGAAGGGGAGCTCGAGAGGGTACAGCACTCTCTATCCCCGCTTTACAGTAAAAGATATTTGTCGTTTTTACATAGACAGAAGAGGAATTTACATTTAAAAGTGGTAGGTTACATATTAAAGGTTTCGAACCCTCCCTGAGAGTTAAACTGCTGAGCTAGCAAGAAATGAAGATGTTAACAGGCCATTACCTTGTTGAAGAGCTGCTGCTTGAAGAAAGAGGCGCTTCCCGCCCCCTGCTACATATCCACACACTAAGTTAGATGTTACTGAAGTGGCACCGAGACAAGAAAATCAGCAGTTTTCATACCCTCGTGGAAAATTCGAGACCTTTCAGGAATGAGTAGACACACCCTCCAATTTTATTGGTAGACAAATAATTACACATGGAAATTCAAAGAAGAAAGCAATGATTGGAGGAAAATTAACTACAGAAATTAGTGATTGTTTAAAATCAAAACCGGCGGAAAGAAAGGATTAATGTTGCCAAACCCCAAACCACAGAACAAAATATAGTAAAAACAAAAACTTAGGAATACAAAATTTCTTCAGGAGAGTACATTCCATTACACCAGAGTGTATTACCATAGTTTTTGGTGGAGACATCTGTTAGAGAATGTCCACATTTCTTGATCCATGAAAAACAAAAGCAAATCAAAAACACTCAGTGACATCTTCTGATAAACCGTAGAATTAGTTCAGTAGTAAAGTTCAGAGCTTCTCCTGTAGAGGAGTTTAAATTGGCGCAAGGGTTCCCCTAATTTTTTGAGCTGTGTATTTCCAGTGCTTAACACTACAGCTTACAATACTATAGGTTGAGCTTACTGCTAACTTAACACTGCAAGTGATCATAAATTTAAAAATATAATTACCCAACAACAACAAATACAACAGCTACAACAACATGAGTACAACAAGCAATTCAATGGAAAGAAAGTATTACAAGAAATACTACTAGTTTAACATTCTAAATCCAGCTGATTATCAAAAATTCAATGTCCATCATTTGCAACGTTTACTTTTCACTTTACACTATAGCTCATTCCATGCCAAGGAAACAGTAGTGCTCTTATGGACATACAAGGAGTGAACACACCTTTCTTAGACACTCATAATTTCTCGTGATTAAGGATTATTATATCATAATTTACAGTATATTGTATTGTGAAGGTAAGAAAATGAGTGAGGCACGTTTTTACCCGTGAGTTGTTAAAATAACTACTTAACATTCTCTATTTAATAAATACATTCACAGGGAGGAAGCACAAAGGCGGCAATAGCCAAAGTTGCTCTGGTACATGTAAATCGCCGTGCATCGCTGGCAGCTTATAACTGTTGTAGAGAAGTCATCTATTTATTTATGTGTTTGTTCTAATATTCTCGTACTCTACAGCAGTTGTTACTGAAGATTTTTATGCTGTGGTGTGTAGCGATAGATCACGGTATGAATTGTACTGACACAAATTCGCTATTATTTTTATCTGTGGTTGGTTTTGTTATTTTGTTTTTGTTTCTTAAGCGCATTTTATTTTCGCCACATTTTTACCACTTTTTCACAAGCGCATTTAATTGTTACCATTCTTTCCGTGGGGCTATATGACGGCACAGTAGTACCCGGCGTTGCGTGGGCAAATTTATTAAATGCAATTAATTGAATACCCCACCCCGAGCCTATAAAAATTACCTCTTGTCTATTTTCTCCCAGTTTGCCTTCAATTTCAATAATGAGGTTTTGTAAGTGCAGTAGTTTACCCATGTTGTTGTAAAAAAACCTAAATAAGCCCCACCCCCTCCCCCCGCTCTACAATCCCTGTATCCTAGATTTAAAAAAAAGAAATTTGCAGCATACTTTCTTCCTTTCTTTAGAATTTGCTTTACGTCGCACCGATACACATAGGTTTTATGGCGACGATGGGACGGGAAAGGCCTAGGAGTGAGAAGGAAGCGGCCGTGGCCTTAATTAAGGTACAGCCCCAGCATTTTCCTGGTGTGAATATTGGAAATCACGGAAAACCATCTTCAGGGCTGCCGACAGTGGCATTCGAACCCACTATCTTCCGGATGCAAGCTCACAACTGCGTGCCACTAACCGCACAGCCAACTCGCCCGGTCTTCCTTCCTTTATTTTGAACTTAAGTACTGAATTTCACCACTATATTTGCCACGGTTTTCCCGTGATGCTCTTGAGCAGAGTCGTTCGATATGGCAACCTTGTTGTCATAAGTGCAATACTGTTTTCTTAACATGGAATGATATATAGCACTAATCACCTTCGTAAAAGTCTTGATACCGAAAGGGAAACTATCAAAGACGGCTGCAGATAAATTTATTCCAATCCCTTATGTTCCTGTTTACGAAGGAAAATTTGCCCACATCCGAACGCTGATTTTTGGCCCTGATTTTATGCTTGTGAACATTTCTCGATAAGTACGAGGGAGGTTCCAACCTATTCCTAATACTACTCCAAGCAGCCCTTCCCGTGTAGTTCTTATAAGGACCACACAGACGAACTCTAGTTCTTCTAGATTCAAGACTTTCCAGATAAATGGTATTCCTCCTCTTCTCGTTTACGAAACGCATCGCTCTTCTTTGAACTTTTTCAAGGGAATTTTTTAAACCTACCCTGTACGGATCCCAGCACGCAGATCCATATTCAAGAATGGGTTTTACTAAACATTTATAAGCTTTACTTTTGGCACTAGAATTACACTTCTTGAGATTCTGCATAATTACATTTAACGATCTTCAGGATTTCCGAACCATTTTCCATTTGTTCGTAATCCCAGAATCCTGTCACTTTGTTTACTGAAATGCAATGTCTTGCTTTTTCCGCTGTGGATTTACACACGCCCATTTTTCAATCGTATCTAAATCCTGCTGAAGCAATAGTTCGTCCACCTCTGTCATTATCTCCCGGTATATTGCGCAATCATCAGCAAAGAAGCGCACTTCCAATTTTATCGAATCAGGCGTTTCATTCATGAAAAGTATGAAGAGAGTTGACCCAGTGTTGGTGAGTGTGTTACTGCTTTACAACGCTCTGTGGTTTATACTCTTCAATATTGTAGATTTTTTTGCAAGTTGCTTTACGTTTCTTATTATTGGAGAGAGCGACGGCCCATTCGCGGCCCCTTCTGTCTGTTCGTAGAACTCTCCGTTAAAGTAGAAATAATTGGCGTTAAACATATATATGGAACATTTTGAACAGAAGGCCTTAGCCACATCTACCCAGAAACCGAAATGTTTTCTCCGTTATGTGGATGACACATTCGTGATCTGGCCTCATGGGAGCAATAACCTGCAGCTATTTCTCGACCATCTCAACTCTATTCACGAAAATATTCAGTTCATCATGGAAATCGAGGTAAACGGAAAACTACGTTTCTGGATGTCCTAGTAAAACGCAACATCATGGGACTCTGAGTCACGCAGTATACAGGAAACCCACACACACATACAGATACCTTCACGCCTCTTCTCATCACCACCCATCACCAAAGCAGGCTGTTCTAACATCACTACTTAACACGGCCATAGCGATATCAGACGCAGAACACCTCGAAGAAGAGAAAGAACACTTCACGAGAACCGTCAGGAGAAATGGCTACTCGTTACTACATCCGACGAGTCTTTAGAAAATTAGAACGAAACAAAGGAAATGCCGCCGTAGAAGAAAACAACGGGAAAGAAGAACTGACCCGCCCGAAAACAGCGATACCTCCATACATTAAAAACACTACAGACAGGATCGGTAAGATACTGAATAAATACGACGTAAGAACCATCTATAAACCACACCGAAAGCTAACCCGTTATCTACCACCAGTAAACGACACAATAGAACTACAGGCTCCTGGAGTACACCACACTGAATGTAGCTGCGGAACGTGCTATGTCGGTGAAACAAAACGTCTGATCTGTACCCGCCTAAAAGAACACATCCGTCACACCAAGAACCAAAACACAGATATTTCAGCTGTAGCCAAGCATTCCTAAGAAACAAAAGAAGGAATATCATTTGACAAGACCAAGATCTTAGCAGTTATCCCCTGGCATCTGGAAAGGAAAATCCGTGAGGCTATTGAAATCAAGAAACACCCGAACAATACGAATTTAGAAGAAGGTTATAAAAAAAGCAATTCTTGGATGTCTGTCATACATAGATTAAGACATACAGACCACAATATAAACACGCAGCACGAACCTCTAATTACATAACGGCGTGGGCATGTCCCACTACCTGACTGTAACGCATACTTTCCAGAGTCGTCTAATATGAGTGGTAATTTGTACTGATCTGATGGAGAAGCAGCAGCATCTAATTACGGGGCAGAACGTTTCAATGCAAGTTTATTCCAGTATATTCACGAGAGGCTTGGTGCCGTTGTCTGTAGACGTATGGGCAGTGTATATCGAACTTGACCGGTATATGTAGTTAACAGTTGACAGTGTGCTTCGAATTCTTTATTGAATTCTGTATGTACTGTAATTCGCGAACTTTGTTCGAGAATTGAATCATACGTAGATACATCTAACATCACATAGAACTGTTCTATTTATATCAACAGTTTGTACATTAGCTGAGGACGTGTGAAACTAGAGTAGATAGCATGCCTGATTATTACAGGTTCTTCAGTAATGTCTTCCAATTTGTGACAATGAATATGAGTGGTCGTGACCACATGGTGGTCATTACACTCGGACAGGGAATGTAGGTCAACTCCAGGTATTCAACAAGATGAGATAACCGACTACAACTTTCAACTATAAACCGGACGGTGTTTTCCGGATCACGAAGTTCTACAGCGGTAGTTGCAGACATAAGGTAAGGTAATTACAGCATCAGACATTTTTTGCATAAATAACATGAAGAAGAAATTAATCAGCGGCGATATCTAATTTTATTCGCATAAAATACCAATAGTTTCTTAAATTAATACCAAGTTTCCTTTTTTTCTTTGGCATTCGGGTCGAAGCCCACTCAGCCAGTGAATTATTTATTTATTATTTATTTATTTACTTTACTTGTTGCTCGGATACAGGAGAGATGGATACGTCTTCTCATTATAAGGTGCATGAGGACATCCAGTGGTACACGTTAGTAGGTCATGGATCAGAAGAAGATAGGAGTGTTGTAGTTCTGATAGGGCAAGATCGATGCTAGGTGAAGGTCTTAGATTCGCAGTCCAATGTCAGAAAGAAATGCATATAACTCAAAGTAAGCAGATTGGTCACTTTTTTGGAGAATTGACAAAGAATAGGTGGTAACTGGTATCCCAATGCCAATGAATTTTGTAGTAGGCAAGTGGTGTGGACATCCAAAGCATATATGATAAAGATCGGCAACTGCATCAGCTGAACTTGAGCAGAAGGGAGATCGTAGTACTTGGATATTGTGCAGGTTCTGAGGGAAACAACCATGATGAAACTTCATTCTTGCGATTGCTCTGATGAACTGACGCGAATAGGGATGCTCATGGTGCCAAAGAACGTTCGGAATATCTGGATGGATAGTGGTATAGTGTTTTCCACGTTGTTGGGAGGTATCATTCCACTCGTTGTTCCACGCCGTCAATTGCCGTCGACGAAGCAAGGAGGTGTAATCTGATGCTAGAACTGTAGTCTGTAGGCCGTCAGTGGCAGCAGATCGTGCTGCTTTGCCTGCTAGCTCATTACCTGGGATTCCTACATGGGCGTTTACCCACACATATGAAAGTTTCTTCCCCTGTGTCTCAAGTCGATGTACCACTACATTAATCTCGTGTACGAAAATCAAGGATGTTGTCCGTGAGTTAATGGTTTATAGACTCTGCAGTGCTGATCTGGAATCAGACAACACCAGAATCAACCGCTTAGGAAGATTTGCAGCGTATTCGAGGGCCCCAAAAATGGCTGTAAGCTCAGTCGTAAATATAGATGCTGTCGGATGTAGTTCGAATTTGCCAAAGCTGCCTGATTGAAAATCGATACAGGCACTACTCACTGTATTACAGTCCTCTGATCCATCTGTGTAGATATGTCGGTCGTGTGGCCATTATGCCAGGTAACGTTTGAGGCTGACATTGTTACAGTTCACAGTGATCTCAAGTGATGTTTCTAGCCGTAAATCAAGGTTCCTAATTGTGGTTTCAAAAGAATAGTTAAAATGGAATGAGTATCTGTAGTGCTTATAATACTTCTGCAACCACTGAGATTGGTAAATTCATCCACTAGGATCGGTTGACGTTCCTTTCTCCAGTAGCTTGAAGTCAGTACTAGGGTAGTTAGCTTGGATATCTTGCGTAGTATTGGAGACTTCCTGTACTGAAAAAGTTTGAAAATATATTTCCCCGCTAGATACTGCCTTCGTTGATGGTGAGGAGGTTCGAATGTTTCAACTAGCAGAGCATTTGTAGGTGTCGACCGCATTGCTCCTATGCAGAGTATAAGAGTCTAATACTGACAATTGTCTAGTTTTGTTAAAAATGTTTTGGAGGCCGTAGCAAAACATCCACTTCCATAATCCAGGAGAGGTCGAATCAAGGATCTGTACAGTTGCAGCGCAATTTTCGGGTCACAGTCCCACCAAGAACCGCTAATGGCTCGTAAGGTATTGACTGGAATATCACATTTACGGAGCACGTGACCATGTCAATTTATGATCGATGAGAAGTCCTACATAAGGCACCACCACCTTGTAGGCAAATAAGTAGGTACCCAGATGAAGCGTGTCCAGTGGAGGTCACGAATATCGAGTGTAGATAGAGACTGCTGATTTTCCTGCAGATATCGTTAAACCATGGTTATGAAGCCAAGGAGCGAATGTCCTCATGGCAACCGTCATCTGTTCTTGACACTTATCCAAGGAATCAGCTTCAGTATAAATGCAAATATCATCAGCATACTGAAGAACTTGTATCTCAGGAGAAAAGATAAATGTGAGATCTGCTGTGTAAATGTTAAAAAGCAACGGAGTCAAGATAGAGCCTTGTGGAAGACCTTGGGATGTCATTCGAGGACCAATTGTCATGCCATTGTGAAACATGATGAGATGTCGATGTTGTAGAAGGCAACTGAGGATCCCAATAAAGTCCTCTGGGAGCTGTAGGGGGCGTAATTTGTCTTCTAAGACGGGAATAAGCACGCTATCATACATAAGAGATAGATCAGTGTACAATACTACAACGTAATTGTTATTGCTCAGATCAAGTTGGATGTCTGTAATTAGATGAACAAGTGTATCTATCTTGACAACGAGTGTATCGTACCTTTCCCACGTCTAAAACCCATTTGTTGAAGTGGTAGCAGCTTGTGATGTTCTAATCTATGCTTAATCATCCTTTCCATAGTCTTGTACAAGCAGGATATCGAGGGCAGTGAGCGATATGATGAAGATGGTCGTGGGTTTCTCCCATTCTTCAACAATGGTACCAGACGAATAAGTTTAAATGACGGAGGATGCACTCTTTGGAACCACATCCTGTTCATCAGTTTAGGTAGTTTCTTATGTCCAGCACTGGACATGTTCAATAACATTGGGTAATGGATGTTATCTGGGCCTGGGGAAGTATTATTGCACGTCTTTAAGGCTTTAATAAGTTTTTGAAGTTCAAATGGACGAAGTAGTGGATGTAACTTCTCTTCATGGCTATTGCGTGGTAAATAACCTATATGAGCTGAAGGAGGTGCCTTTTGTCTCAGGATATCCTCTTTTATTGGTATCGTAAATGTAGATGTAAACTGAGGGCAGTTCTGTGAGTTTCGGAAAAGACGAATATTCCACCACATCGTAGCAGGAGAGATAGATGAGGTGAGAGAAGTACAATATTAGCGCCAACCCTGTCGCTTTTCAGCTTCAATAACCGTTTTGCTTTCACTTGAGTTTGTTGTACGGTGAGGAAGTTAGCTTCGGAAGCGTCCTGTTTATATTGATGGAGTGCTGCACGCCTGTCATGCAGCGCAGGTTGATATTCGTTATCCCACCAGGGAGTTGGAGGTCGTTTGCTGTATGCATATGGTCTGTTTTGTGGAAATGTAAGGCAGGCTGCTCGATTTTTTTTAGCTAGGGGCTTTACGTCGCACCGACACAGATAGGTCTTATGGCGACGATGGGATAGGAAAGGCCTAGGAGTTGGAAGGAAGCGGCCGTGGCCTTAATTAAGGTACAGCCCCAGCATTTGCCTGGTGTGAAAATAGGAAACCACGGAAAACCATCTTCAGGCTGCTCGATTAATGGAGTCACAGAATGTTTCGTAGTCTCCTACAATGTCATTCGTTTCGTGGTATTCTTCCAGGATGAGATCTATTGCCTCCTTGTAACTTGCCCAGTCAGCTTGTCGAATTTTCCAACGATATGTTGGTTAGATGGCATGATGAATGGTTGGTGAATTGGTCGATGTTAATAATATTGGAAAGTGGTCAGTTCTTAGCGTGTCCTGTAGAACCTGCCAGGAGAGGTCCAGTGCTATTGAAGGAGACGCAAACGTACCATCTACTGTCGGAGGAGCTTGATTTGGTCGGGAAATTCGGGTAGGGGACCCATCATTCAGTAGCACTGAGTTTCCTTCTTCAGCTACACCCATGAGTTGTACTCCATGTGAGTCAGTAGAAGAACTTCCCCAATTCGAGTGGTGTGAATTGAAGTCTCCGAAGATAAGTACAGGCTGTGAAGGTTGGGAAAAAAGTCGACGCAATTTGTGTACAGTTACCATTTGGTTAGGTGGTCGCTATACGGAAACAATAGTTTACGGCGAGCCTCTGTAGTTAACCTTAATGGCACATGTTTTCACTCTAGACCCTCGAAGATTAAGAGTTACTTGATCATAAATGTTGTTCTTCTGGAGGAGAATTCCAATATTTAAAAATTAAGAGGGTTCCTCCTATTCAATAGAAAGATATGTATTAATGTGAAAGAATCACATATCGTTCAAATGAGGTACTAGTTTCGGCACCAGATATGTGCCATCATCAGCCACAAAGTCAAATCGGGCAAACACAATAAAACCCTAGAACAACTTTATACACACTATAACATCTGCATGGATGAATATGAAATATGACTTTAAAACAACTTTAAAAACACACTATAACATTTGCACAGATGAATATAAAATATGGTAGATGAAGTTGCATTCCATTTTAAAATCCGTTAAAATGATGACTCCGTTGTTCTATACCCATGGCGGTTTGTCCAGCTTATATATAACTTTAGTTTTCTAAAACTGTTAAATTATGCTGTGAGGTTTATTGTCATATGAAGTTGACACTGTGTGTGTTCTGTAGTTTAAATAAATATTTAAATATTGTAATCCCACTTCAATACGGATCTTAAAATTTCTAAATATTAAGGAGAATTCCAGCCATTCCATAACCATCACCACGATCACTTCTTATAAAATTGTAGCCTGGAAGTTGAAAGGGGGTAGTATCTTTCAGCCAGGTCTCACTAACTGCACACATTGAAACGGAGTAATCTTGCGGAGTATGTAGGCTAAGTTTATGCGCAGGTATTGAGTGACAGTTCCACTGTATTATTTTATTCAGTTGAGGTGCAGTATCCACGGTTATTCTGATTCAAAAGTAATGAAATAACGGCACGTATATGAGAGGGATCAATTTCCGAGGAGGCCGTGTTTTTAAAGCGTAAAGATAAACTGGACGATGTTTTCAAGCAGTGGAGTTGTAGGTAGAGCCTTTTGTGTTGTTTGAGGCTGTTGTCTAGGTTGAAATTGTTGTGAAGTGTATATAGGTCCAGTGGAGTTGGCAGGAGAACGCCGTCCGTTGTAGTATGTTTTCCACTGGTTGTGAACTGGAACTCTAGACTTTGGGGTGGAAGGACGTTTAGGTGTAAAACGAGAGGACACCTTAGATGTACTAGGGAAGGAAGAGTTGGAAAGGTTATTGGTGGGAAGTTTTTTCAGTATTTGCGATAAATGCGAAATATGTTGAAACTTGTCAGTGTAGAGCCGACCCCGTGGTGTAGTGGTAGCGTGCCTGCCTCTTACCCGGAGGCCCGGGTCCGATTCCTGGCCAGGTCAGGGATTCTTACCTGGAACTGAGGGCTGGTTCGAGGTCCATTCAGCCTACGTGATTAGAATTGAGGAGCTATCTGACTGTGAGATTGCGGCCCCGGTCTAGAAAGCCAAGAATAACGGCAGAGAGGATTCGTCGTGTTGACCACACGACACCTCGTAATCTGTAAGCCTTCGGGCTGAGCAGTGGTCGTTTGGTAGGCGAAGGCTCTTCAAGGGCTGTAGTGCTATGGGGTCTGGTTTGATTTGGTTTGTCAGTGTATGTGCCTTCCCCTCATATTACCCCTAGTTTGACCCCCACTGTCGGTAGCCCTGAAGATGGTTTTCCGTGGTTTCCCATTTTCACACCAGGCAAATGCTGTGGCTGTATCTTAATTAAGGCCACGGCCGCTTCCTTCCCAGTCCTAACCCTTTCCTGTCCCATCGTCGCCATAAGACATATCTGTGTCGGTGCGACGTAAAGCCAATAGCAAAAAAATATATAACCCCTACGAGTGATTTTTAGCCATTTCGAATCAGCGATAAAATCTGAAATTGCTTCAAAATGCGAAAGTATACAATTTATGCGAAATAGATGCGTAATTCCCGGTTTTATGCGAAATAAAAAATCTTTTTAAAAACGATGCATTTTTCTTAAAAATAAGGTATATGTTATTTATTTCAAGGGAAAAAATTATTACGGCCCCGTAAATCCTTCAATGTGTGGATTATATATATATTTTTTATTTTTTTGCTAGTTGCTTTACGTCGCACCGACACAAATAGGATTTATGGCAACGATGGGACAAGAAAGGCCTGCGAGTTGGGTGGAAGCGGCCGTGGCCTTAATTAAGGTACAGCCCCAGCATTTGCCTTGTGTGAAAATGGGAAACCACGCAAAACCACCTTCAGGGTTTGCCGACGGTGGGATTCGAACCCACTATCTCCTGGATGCATGCTCATAGCCGCGTGTCCGTCACCGCACGGCCAACTAGCCCAGTGGACTATATTTCAACGGCCAAAGAGCGATGCAAAGAACAATCAATCATTCCGTCTGTGTTCACCCTTGATCATAGCCGGTTATTCTTGACATAGGTGTTGAGTAGTAGTTCTGTTTTAAAGTACGGTAACGATTAATTTTCTGGTAGCCATGGATAGAAACGAAGTGACGATCAAACAGCGTGCCGAGAGTTACAAATCAGAACATTTTTATGTAAGCGATGCAGATATATTGATGTGCCGACTTTGCAATCAAAGACTTGAATGACCGGGCGAGTTGGCCGTGCGCGTAGAGGCGCGTGGCTGTGAGCTTGCATCCGGGAGATAGTAGGTTCGAATCCCACTATCGGCAGCCCTGAAAATGGTTTTCCGTGGTTTCCCATTTTCACACTAGGCAAATGCTGGGGCTGTACCTTAATTAAGGCCACGGCCGCTTCCTTCCCACTCCTAGGCCTTTCCTATCCCATCGTCGCCTTAAGACCTATCTGTGTCGGCGCGACGTAAAGCCCCTAGCAAAAAAAAAAAAGACTTGAATGGAAGAAGAAAGATGTTTTAGAGGAACACTGCAAGAGCAAAAACCATGTGCTACTAAAGGAGCGATTATTTTTTCTCAACCAGCATGTGAACAGCGTGGCGTAAAGCAACAAGCAGCAATAGTTGAAATGGAAACAAAGGCAGAAAAAATGAAATGGCGTATGGCTTTTTGTCCGACGACATGTTCGGCTCGCCAGGTGCAGGTCTTTTGATTTGACGTCCGTAGGCGACCTGCGCGTCGTGATGAGGATGAAATGATGATAGAGACAACACATACACCCAGCCCTAGTGCCAGCGAAATTAACCAATGATGGTTAAAATTCCCGACCCCACCAGGAATCGAACCCGGGACCCCTGTGACCAAAGGCCAGCACGCTAATCATTTACCCATGGAGTCGGACAAGGCAAAAAAGGGAAAATGCGAAACAAACGTTCATTGAGGACACTGTGAAGATGTGCCTGCAGACTAATATCCCCATCCGCAAGCTGGACCATCCTGCTTTCCGAGACTACCTCCAAAAGTAAGTGTCGATTTCAGATATATTTTTGGGCATTATTTATATTTGTGTATGAAATAAATGTACACCCTCTTCAGTGGTATAGCCTACATTACTGCGAAACATTCCCCATGCCCCCATCCCCCCCACCCCCACCTGAAAAAGAACCACGTGGATGGTTGTTTTGAAGTGTTACGATTGCCATTCGGCCTTGTTGAATTTTTAGGTTAGGTAAACTTTCAACCAAAAACAATGTAGATGCATATTTCCTAATATGACGATTTCACGTAGAATTTTAGGTTAGGTTATTCAAATTTTCAACCAAAACACCAAACAAACATGGATGGACGTTATTTTAAAATGTTACAATTGAACAGACCATCTAGGATGTAAAATAATAGCTTTTTTTCATGTACAGAAATGGAAGTTTATAAGGAGAAGCTTTAAAACTCATTCAGTGATTCGCTAGGCCAGCACTACACCAAATCTCTTAGTATTTGTTCTTACCTCTAAACTTAATTATTAATATTAATATTATTATTTTCATCATCATGTTTTACGACATTTTATTGGCCCCATAGGTACGTCCCAGGATCAGGAGATCTGTCTCAGGTCAGTAACCTTATTATTTATTTTTATATTTAAAAATGCTATTTGGTCGTGGCGTCGACCTAGAAAGATCTTTTGCCCCTGCTTGCACCATATGTTATGAACCTGCGTGTATTTGAAAATTGCGGAAGTGTAAAGTGTTCATGTGAGGAACGGTAAGGACGATACAAAAACCCAGTCCCCAGATATTAATCGTTCACAATTAAAACCCCTGACCCGGCTGGGAATCGAACCCTGGGCCGCCGGGTGACAGACGTACGCGTTGCCCCCTACACCGCGGGGCAGGACAGTCAGTATCTTTAGCAGAGATTATGTTTCACGTTGCCGAGATTCACGAAGAGGAGAGGTGAATGCTACGTTGCTACATTGGACGGGAAGCCCATTGTAGTAATCGCAGACGAGACGTCGGACAACCGAGGCAGACGTGTCTTTGCTGCTCTATTCAGGACGACCACGCCAACTGCAGAACAACAAGTTTATTTGGCAAGCTGTTCATTTTTGGATGCTGCCAACGGGACATGATGCAGCCGAGCCATCAGTGATGCTCTCAAAGGCTATAATATTGATGATGAAAACGTGCTGGGATTAGTGTCAGACTCTGCCAGATACATGGGTACATGTTTCCAGGCATTACAGACGATAATTGGAGACCATCTTCACTTCAAGTGCTTTGCACATAAGTTGCATCTTGTGGGGGATGTTATACTCAAGGAATTGAACAGTTTGGTTTCAAAACTTAAGATGGCTTTTCCCCACTGCAGGAAGTTGAAGAACTCCTATCTAAATTTTTTTGCAAGATAATTTCCCTTATTTGAATGCACTGTTGTTCCCAGCTCCAGTCATCACCGGATGGAACTCTTAGTGTCGCTCAGTCTAATATCTTGACAAGTACTTCACACCCCTGGTAGAGTTCTTTAGCTCTCTTGATGAGAATTCCCTAAACAGTAGTGGCCATTCAGTGTTGGATATGTTTAGAGATCATAATATGCTTCCGTTGCTGAAAGTTCAGATAAAGTTTGTTTCACAGATATCTACGAAAATTAATGCAGCACTCACAGTACTGGAGGGACCATCGTACCCGTATGCTCACAAGCTGTGGGATGATTTTACCCCTATTTGTGGAGAATTGAAGAGGTGTGCTGACGGATGGTTTCCGTTGGAAACAAGTAACCTAGTGGAGAGTTGTAGAAACAAATACGAAGAAAGAGGAAATTAAGGTGCAATTTAAGCAGGGTATGCTTAAATGCATCACTAATCTCTCGAAGCACATGAGCGTTAGTGATACTAACGTGTTTTTCAAAGAAGTGTGCAATTTATTTAATCCTACAGTTGCAGGGCAACACAGCGCTCTGCAACCTAAATCACTTGTGTCTTTGAAGCATAAGTTGCCATTTTTTTGAAGTGCCACTGTTGATCAGTTTGTCGAGGGCTGCGAAATGTATCACCAACAGATGACGCAGAACATTAAAATGAAAAAAAAAGACCACTGACACTCTTCAAATGTTGATGGCACTAAAGTTAAAGTTTCCTTCCTTTGGCTCGGCAACACTGCAGTGCATTTGGGCCCCTACGAACAGTGTCGATGTAGAGAGGCTTTTTAGCAAGACAACATGATTGTAACTGATAGGCGGTCTCGAATGAAGGACACCATTCAAACAATTGGCATGTTGTATTTCAATCATTATTGAAATTCCTCTTCCTTGTAGGTCTGCTGTACTGTGATAAATCAATACGTTCAGAATAGTATTTTTCACTTTGAAATTGTATTTGTAAATGAGTAAATATGCATATTCGTATGTGTGTTAATACTTCTTGAAATCTTATACTGATGTTTGTCTTATTTTCCATAGTGTATTCAAAACTGCATGACGAGCAATTTGTGATTAAACAGTGTGATTTTACTCCCAACTGTAGTGTGCAATTTCGCAAATTATGCCTATTTTAACCAATTTGCTACAAAACGCTAAATTTGAGAAGTATAGATGATACAAAACGCTAAATTTGAAAATCAAAACGCTCTGATTTTAAAATGCTATAAACCACGAACTCTATCCATGATTTTATACCTTTCCTTGTAGCGGAGAAAATTTCTTTCTTAATCTGTTTACCCTCCAGGGTTGATTTCCCCGGACACAGGTTGTCCAGGCGGCCTCACCTGCTATTCCGAACAGGGGCCTTGAGGGGGGATGGGAAGACAAGGAAGAAGGAATGAAGCGGCCATGGTTTTAAGTTAGGTACCACCCTGGTATTTGACTGGAAGGGAAATGGGAAACCTAGGAAAACTACTTCGAGGATGGTTGATGTGGGAATCGAACTCTCCTCTACGCAGTTGATCTCCCGAGGTTAGTGGACTCCGTTCCAGCCCCCGTACCACTTTTCAACTGAGTAGAGGGGGGTTCGATTCCTTCCTCAGCCATCCTCGAAGTGGTTTTCCGTGGATTCCCACTTCTCCTCCAGGCAAATGCCGGGATGGTACCTAACTTAAGGTAATGTCCACTTCCTTCCCTCTTCCTTGTCTATCTCTTACAAACTTCCCATTCCCCCACAAGGCCCCTGTTCAGCATAGCAGGTGAGGCCGCCTGGGCGAGGTACTGGTCATCCTCCCCAGTTGTATCCCCCGACCCTGAGTCTGAAGCTCCAGGACACTGCCCTTGAGGCGGTAGAGGTGGGATCCCTCGCTGAGTCCGAGGAAAAAACGGACCCTGGAGGGTAAACAGATGATGATGAAGAAGAAGAAGAAGTAGTTGAAAAGAACTTGCATACTTTTTTATTTCGAAATTCCCCTGTTGTACAGCCATACCCGACGAGGAATACTACTTTATTTATCTGGTGATTTACTATTGAAAATTAATTACGTAACACATCTAAACAAATATACTTTAAAATCGAAACAGGGATACCAAAACGAAGGAAGAACTTAACTGAAATTTTTTGGTGATACTGTATATCCTTGCGCACCGAAGAGCAACACAGTCACCTTTTTCCGTGGTTTCCCATTTTCACACCAGGCTAATGCTGGGGCTGTACTTTAATTAAGACCACGGCCGCTTACTTCCAACTCCTAGCCATTTCCTATCCCGTCGTCGCCATAGGACCTATCTGTGTCGGTGCGACGTAAAAGCGACTAGCACAGTCACCTCCCAGCAACTGGAAGGTGTGTGATACTTTTCTTCAAAACAATTAAAACTTCATTTCAGAATCAACTTCTTTGGCCTGTGAACTGTTACTTTCAAACCTCATTGTTGGTTCAATAACAACGCCCATGTTACACTTCCTGTCGATCGCGACAATGTCTGCACGTCTACTGGATCCACCGGCAGAGAAACAGTGCACCTCTCGAAAGACTTCAAATCTGGCAGATTTTTTGAGTTCTGCAGTGGGCATACTACTCTTGACCCTAGGGTGTTCGTTTGATGATTACTTGTAGCCTAGAAGCGTACCAGTTTGTCACTAGCGAGCATTGTCCGACTGACCTTCGGTTCAGAGGGTCCTGGGTTCGATTCCCAGCCGGGTCGGGGATTTTAACCTTCATTGGTTAATTCCAATGGGGCTGGGTGTTTGTGCTGTCCCCAACATCCCTGCAACTTACACACCACACATAACACTCTCCTCCACCACAATAACACGCAGTTACCTACACATGGCAGATGCCGCCCACCCTCATCGGAAGGTCTGTCTTTCAAGGGCTGCACTCGGCTAGAAATAGCCACACGAAATTATTTATTTACTAGCGAGCATTGAGGATTCCATCCCTGTTGTCTCGTGTTTATGACTGGTTTGACGAACTGGAGAATAATACAGATAGCCTCGCATACACAATCGGGAGGTGTAGTAGATCAATCCCACTTTCGAACTTCCTAGAAGACGGTTCCAATTTAAATAGAAGAGCTTATTTCCAAAATGACGTAAATCCAAAATTTATTACTTTCCTTTTCTCTTTTTCTTTTTGCTTTCCTGAAGTAGTTTATAGGTTCTCTCATCGTATAGAGAAGGATGATTCTTAATACGACTTATATCCCATGTTAATAGATATCTGACAATTACGTTCAGTTTGACAGTGACGTAACTTCACCGCGTATTTATTTCCAAGGCGTCTTATATCCGTTTTGACCAATCCACTAGCTCAGAGTATAACAATATTTTTGGAGAAGTTGGCACTGTTCTTGCCGGGGACTGACACCTCTACATGCCGAAATCCTTAGCTAGGGAACATATTAAATCAAAACTGGATTTCAATATCTTAGAGTTGAAATCTGTCCAGATAAGTGCAAACCAAGTGTTCTGCAGGGCTGTCAGAATGTTTCACACACTGTTGGAAAGGGTAAAAATGGTTATCTCTCAAGCCCAGACCAGAACAATTACGCCACCCAGTGAAAGAGGAGGAGATAAAAGATGTAAAAATGCTTCTGAACAAACCCGGCATAACGAAGGACCATCCTACAATTCCCATTCATCAACATATGTTTGCTGTAACTAGCAATATCCATAATGTTAGTGACAGTGACGGCGATGATTGAGGACGATGTATTTACTCCAAGGTTTAAAAATTATTTTAAAATGTATTTTGCTTGTGTGCGTGCTGTAATTACTGCTGTACTTTCTTTAGGATCAATATTATTTTGAACACTCTTGTGTTTATAAATATTTTAAATGTTCATAAATGTCCCTCAAAACATACGTCAGTTAATGACTTAGATTCAATACTACCTAACTCCTACTTGCACGAGACAATTACCACCATTTCCATTGATAAGAAGAGCCTCCGTGGCTCAGGCTGCAGCGTGCCGAGCTCTCACAGCTGGGTTCCGTGGTTCAAATCCCGGTCTCTGCATGTGAGATTTTGCTGGACAAAGCGGAGGTTGGACAGGTTTTTCTCCGGTTACTCCGGTTTTCCCCGTCATCTTTCATTCCAGCAACACTCCCCAATATAATTTCAGTTCATCTGTCAGTCATTAATCATTGCCACAGGTGAGTGGGACATGCTTCGGCAGCAGGCACAATATTCCTATCCACGCCACTAGATGGGGCTTCATTCATTCCATTCCTGACCCGGTCGAATGACTTTGAACAGGCTGAGGATTTTAATTTTCCATTGATAGATTTTCGGAACACAATATGAGGATGTTTATAGAAGTAATGAATGAAACTACATTATATACCGGTACATAATCATGCCTGAATTTAACTATAGAAAGATAAAAATCCTGATTTATGAAGGTTTGCATTTCATGGATTTACCTCTCTTTGGAAATAACCTCCTCAGTTCAGGTCTAGGCGAAAACCAAGATGGTACCTGCAATGTAGATCACAGCCATACTTTTGCCCCAATCTTACCCTAGCTGTATTCATATCCAGAGTTGGGAAGTAACTGAGTTAAAGTAAACGAATTACTTGTAAAGGTAAGGGTGTGTTCTGCCCGAAGGCAGGTACGAACCTCCGCAGAGGTGTGCCTGAGCCGGAGTTTACGTACGGTAGGGTGGCCAGTTCCTTTCTGCTCCTCCATTTCCTAATCCCCCACCAACAGCGCGTGGCAATCCATCCAAATCTTGACCACGCCCAATATTGCTTAACTTCGGAGATCTCCGGTGTTTCAGCACGGCTACGGCCGTTGGCAATTGCTTGCAGCGAATGCTTTTTGTGTTACTTTTACTCGTAATCCTTACTTTTTACAACATGTAATATTCACTCGCAATTTACTTCTTAAAACAAAATTGTAATCTTTACATTCTAGTAGTCGATATACATCTCATCGAGAACTTGGCAATGAACCAGGAACTTCACCAGCGCTGGAAGAAATACCCTCTTACCTATCCAGTGTTTTCTTTCATTCATTCTTTCTTTTTTCTTTCTTTCATTCATTCTTATTTTGCAACTTTCTTTACGTCGCACCAACACAGATAGGTCTTATGGTGTCGATGGGATAGGAAAGTGTTAGGAGTGAGAAGGAAGCGATCATAGCATTAATTAAGGTATAGTTCCTTCATTTGCCTTGTGTGAAATGGGAAACGATGGAAAACCATCCTCAGGGCTGCCAAGAGTGGGGTTCGAACCCGAATGCAGGCTGACAGCTACCTGCCCTAAATCGTGCAGCCACTTGTTCGGTCCCAGAGTTTGCCATGTCATCAAATTTACCCTACAGTATCCATCACTGCTTGTGGTGTCCTTAAAATTAAAAAGAGATATTCCATCAACTACCCCTGTAGAGCGTCTCTTCAGCAAAAGCAAAGTTATACCTTCCCCCAAGAGGTCGAAGCATAGCGATGAAAACTTTAAGAATTTTGCAAAGTAAATGGGGAATTACATCTGACTGCAGACATGGATCCATGGAGAAAAGGAGGAAATAGTTGTTTAAAAAGTACGTCTAGGGCAACGCAGCAATCAGCAAGATTACCAATCACACTCCATTCTGATGCGAGTCCCATGCTGAGAGTACGTAAAACAGCGTGGAACTGACGTGGAACGGGAAGCCACGTAAGAGAAATAAATATATGTCGAGGATGGAATTCGATGGATTCCTGACCTCAGTGCAACACTGAATGATACAATCGTAAACAATACAACCCACGCTGCATGACTGTCGTATCGCGCAACACTTGAGTGTAGAGGAAAGAGAAGTGGCTGGGGCCATAGACCTTGGGGACCATCATAATGACCATGTAATAGTCATTATACTTCCTTAGGTCATAGGTAACCTTAATGGCCAAGATCGGTCGACAGCGTTTGCTCACTCTGTCACAGACAAGAATCGAAATGGTCATTTCCATCAATGCGCTCGAGGTCATGATGTCCGAGGGAAGATGTCCAAGAACAAATTTACCAAAAAACCGCAGTGACAAAGCAAAGCAATATGTCCTGTATATTAAGACAAAAGATAAAATATTGTCATGTACCTTACTGTAAGTCCAAAAACTGTACTTAAACATAATTTGCACAATGATAATCAATTAGTAAAATATGGAATAGCCCGCCTCTGTGGTGTAGTGGTTAGTGTGATTAGCTGCCTTCCCCGGAGGCCAGAGTTCGATTCCCCGCTCTGCCACGAAATTTGAAAAGTTGTACGAGGGTTGGAACGGGGTCCACTCAGACTCTGGAGGTCAACTGAATAGAGGGGTTTCGATTGCCACCTCAGCCATCCTCGAAGTGGTTTCCCACTTCTACTCCAGGCAAATGCCAGGATGGTAGCCTACCTAACTTAAGGCCATGACCGCTTCCTTCTATCTTCCTTGTCTGTCGCTTCCGATCTTCCCATTCCCGCACAAGGCCCTGTTTAGCATAGCAGGTGAGGCCGCCTGGACGAGGTACTGGTCCTCATCCTCAGTTGTATCTCCTCGGCCCAAAGTCTCCCGCCCCAGTACACTGCCTTTGAGGCGGGATCCCTCGCTGAGTCCAAGGGAAAAACCAACCCTGGAGGGTAAACGGATTAAGAAGAAGAAGAAGAAGAAGAAGAAGAAGAAGAAGGTATGGGATATCGTAATAATATTGCTCAGCGTACAAATAAAATACTTACTGGCAATGTACGGAAAGAAGGGAATGTAACTGTTGTTGTACACCAAATCGAAATTTTAATAATACTATTTCGGATGGTACTGACACCCACAAGGGGGTGTGGTTAGCTCAGTGCCTTAACTGCTGGCTCCGGCCAAAACCAAAATGAGTCTGGATAGCACCAGCGATACGAGAAATACATGGGAAGAAAGTTTTAGTTTACTGACACCCACGTTACGGTTACCATACATCCATCATTAAAAGAGGACAGTGCATATAAAAAAGATAACACACCTTATCGATAAAATCATGCTGTTTACAACTTTAAAATAAGCCATGTAAAACTACCCTAAACTTAAACATTGACTTTCCGTGGTTAATGTAACACAAAAATTGCAGTACATCGACAATTCTTTCATCATGACATTCAATTATCTCATTACTGTCTTTTCTACTTTTATGCCTCAAATATTTGGAGGATGAAGAAATCTCTCTTAACAGCTTTGGTTCCCAACAAGTATTCATAAGAGCTCAGGCAATTCAAGTGTTTGAAACTCTACTGGACCCACACTACAGCTTTTATGTTTTCTATTTTAAACCTATTCCTGTCTTGGGTCCACTGTGCGTTTACAAGAGAAGAGACAAGTTCCGTGTTAGCACTATGGCTAGGTATAGAAAAAAAGAATTCGACAATTATTTTCAGCGGTTCAGAATGACAAATAACACCAGATGACTGATAGAAATGTGCACAGCACACTTCAGCTGATGGTTGATTTTGTTTCCTTTGATAGTCTTTCAAAGATTTTATAAAATTACAAAACTGATCAAAGCACAATGTATCAAGAATTCTTACATATGTTTGTTCGTTGAGATATGTCATAGAGTGTTATAATTGGATCGTATTAGTCTGAAATGGTACTTATAATTATAGAGTTTAATACTCTCACGACCGGGCGAGTTAGCCGTGCGGTTAGAGGCGCGCGGCTTTGAGCTTGAATTCGGGAGGTAGTGGATTCGAATCCCACCGTCGGCAGCCCTGAAGACGGTTTTCCGTGGTTTCCCATTTTCACACCAGACACATTCTAGGGCTGTACCTTAAATAAGGCCTCGGTACTTCCTTCCCAATCCTAGTGCTTTTCCATCCTTGCGTCGCCAGAAACTCCCAATGTGTTGGTGCGACGTTAAACCACTAGCAAAAAGCAAAAGGAAAAGATAGAAAGGCATGTTTTTCTGGAAACCCACTAGAGTTAGAAAGAAATTGCGTACGAACTTCTTGGTAACATTTTAAAATTTTATGTCGACTTGTTGAACTCCATTTTTAACCAGAGTAACAGTTCAAGCTGCGTATTCACTGTTTAAACCTCATTCTCTGTGCTAGTGGACGCCATATTTTGTTGACCTGCTCTGCATTTGTTAAGGCTACCTGCTCCCCTGATAAGTTAGCAGAATTATGTTGGTATATACAAACTCGCAGCCAATCTCTGTTTATAATATTCTGCTGGGCTGAGTGACTCAATGCTTGAGGCGCTGACCTTCTGACACCAACTCGGCAGGTTCAATCCTGGCTCAGTCCGGTGGTATTTTAAGGTGCTCAAATACGCCAGCCTCATGTCGTTAGATATACTGGCACCTAAAAGAACTTTGGTGGGACAAAATTCCGTTAAAATGTAGTTAGTGGGGCGTAAAAACAATAAATCATTATATTTATGAAATTATTATTCTCTCCTGACTTTCCTAATTTATTGTGGTCGGCATTTGATATATATTTGGCCCAGTTTTACTGACAGATGCCTTCCTGACGTCAACCCTATGTGAAGGGATGCATTCACTATTGCGTGTTTCTGAGGTGGTTGATTGTGTGATGTGTTGTGTGCAGATGAAGAGAAGTGTATTATGAGGAACATGAACACCTAGTCCCAGGACCCGAAGATTTAACTATATGCAGTTAAAATCCTCGGACCAGCCAAGAATCGAACCCAGGGCCATCTGAACCATTCAGCCAAGGAGCCGGACTCTCTTCATAATGTTAATATAGTTCCATCTCTGGAGCATTTCAGTTAGTCTGGCAGACAACTCCTTCCGGCCTGCCAAGGAAAGCAATGGAAACTACCTCGCTATCAGAATACCACTGAGACATTTTTGCACTGATTACAACACGGATGCGATACTTATATATGAGTATAAATGGCGTTTACTGCCGGGAGTGTCCGAGGACATGTTCGGCTCGCCAGGTGCATGTCTTTTGATTTGACGACCGTAGGCACTTGCGTGCCGTGATGGGGATGAAATGATGATGAAGACGACGAAGCGGAATTAATCAATGATGTTTAAAATTTCCGACCCTGCCGGGAGTCGAACCTGGAACCTCTGTGACCAAAGGCCAGCACGCTAATCATTTAGCCATGGAGCCGGATTGATATGAGTATAAATTTAGTTGCACTAAGCTCGAGGCATTCTACTAGAACATTGTAGAGCAAGACACTTCCTCTTTGTTTGTTGGTTTGTTTTACTATTTGCTTTATGTCGCACCGACACAGATAGGTCTTATGGAGACTATGGGACGGGAAAGGCCTAGGAATAGGAAGGAAGCGGCCGTGGCCTTAATTAAGGTACAGCCCCAGCATTTGCCTGGTGTGAAAATGGGAAAACCACGGAAAAACATCTTCAGGGCTGCCGACAGTGGAATTCGAACCCACTATCTCTCGGATGCGAGCTCACAGCTGCGCGCTCTTCACCGCACGGCCAACTCGCCCGGTGGGGGAAAGAAGAGGCCGTGGCCTTAATTAAGGTACAACCCCAGCATTAGACCGGTGTGAAAATGGGAAACCACGGAAAACCATCTTCAGGGCTGCTGACAATGGGTTTCGAACCCACTATCTCCCGGATGCGAGCTCACAGCTGCGCACATCTAACCGCCCGGTACACTTCCTGTTCATGACTGTTAGTAGATCACAATACGGAGTCGCACAAATAATGCCGAGAATCTTAAGCGACCACAAGTGGCGCTTTCCGTATGGCTCAGTCAACATTGTGCATCATAATATTACGGTGATCCCTCGGGTACCTATGAATTAAAGCAACAATGGTCTCTGGAGATGCCTGCGCCAGGTCCTTCGAGTGGGGATGTGGCCCTACGTAGGAATGACGAAGACAGCCCGAACACCCAGGCCCCGAGCCAGGGATGCTAATTAAGCTTAAAATACTTGTCCCGACCGGGAATCGAACCTGGGACCAAATTCCAGAATGTTAACCATTAATAACAACAAACCGCCAACGGGCGTCTGATATACAGTGAAACAGGAACCTCTGAGGGTTCTTCGTGCGTCATCAGCTCATCGCAATCCTTATAGTGCGTTTTCATTCGAATTCATAAATTAGCTTTATTAAAGAATCAGTACCAAGGATAATTATTTCAATCAAATCAGTCGTCATGCCACCTGATGAATTGAAAGCCCACTTAATTAAAGCAAAATGACTTGATACTTAAGATTTATTGCAATCAAGCAGTCGTGCATTGCGTTGGCGTATGCAGACTAGGTTTCGGCCTACAAGTGGTCCCAGCTCTACCGTGGCTCTACGCCTCTGTATTCGGGAGACGGAGAGGGGCTGACCGATCCCCACCGTCGGCTGTCCTATGAATTGTTTTCCGTAGCTTTTCCATTCTCCTGCACTAAGGCGAATGCCGGGACAGTTGCTAGTATAAGCCGAGACCGCCAGCACCCCTTACCTTCTCTGATGATCTCTTTCACCGTAAACATTCTTCTAGCCTCAGAGAGAACGTTACTCTGCAAGAAGCCCGCCGCACCCCTTCAGGGTATAGAATGTAAACTTCTGTAGCTTGTTAGTCGTGCCTTACACTATGGATTATACTCTTTATTTATAGACTGTAATAGGGCGATGTTCTCAAAAATTAATATTGTGCAATTCCTTGGGTGAAAGATCAACGTAGCGGTATTTCACCCACGTCTGGTTAATTATCCGGCTCGGGGATTGGGTATTTGTGTTCGTATTAATACATACTTCTTCATTTAAACACACCACACCACACTACACTACTCACCACGTAAAAGTGAATATATCCCTCCACATGATGTTGGTGTCGGGAAAGACATCCGGCCGTTAAACTGGGCTTATGCTACAGGTAGTACCTACACCAAGTGATAAGCAAAAGGGCTGTAGAAGAAGAAGAGGAAGAAGAAGAAGACATTCGCAGATATTTACACTGACCCTATCGATCATAGAAAATAATTTTGACTTACGTGGTGTGTTCTACCAGGGGCTGCCTGGACGAGGCGGTAAAGGCGTGCTCGGTTCGCCCTGAAGGACGTGGGTTCGAATCCCCGTCAGGAAGTCATAAAATTTAATAAACGAGATTTCCACTTCCGGAGGTGCATATGGCCCTGAGGTTCACTCAGCCTACACCAAAAATGAGTACATGGTTAATTCCTGGGGGCAAAGGCTGCCGGGCGTAGAGCTAACCACTCTACCTCATCACGTGCCGAGGTTAACAATGGTGGAAGCCTTCACCTTCCACGCCTCCAAGGGCCTTCATGGCCTGTACGGAGGTGACTTTGCTTTGCTTGGTGTGTTCTACCAACAGACAGTCTCCTTCACCCGGGCACCACTGCACATTCCATCCCTCTACTTCGTAAGTTCATCTCACTCTCCACGGACAGGTGTGTTTCTAAATTACGTGCCAGACAGCCTAAGAGTACTCCATCAGCAAAGTTTATACGGAAAAGCATCACCCCACAGAGGTATATTAATTAAAGAAGCCTTATTTTTAAAATAGAAAAGTGAGACCTCTGGTAAAGGTGATTGTTGTTCCAATGGCTAAGTAAACAGATCTTCGATTGAGAAATTGAACTAACCAAACCAGAAGACGACGATAGTTTTTGTTTGAAGGCGCAAAGTAACGAGATAGTTGGTGATTGTAAATTCTAGTTCAGGGCGGAAAATCAACGTAATTATCAGTCGTATTACTATGAAAAGGAAACGAATTTTGGAAGAAATTGCATTTACTATTGTGATTTAATTGAGAATAGGTGTTTTATCTAACGTCACACTAACATTTCTCCAGCAGTTTAACGTCTCGCAAAACTCAGATGGGATTTCAGTACCATAGGGATTGGAAAGGGCTTAGTCTGAGTTCGAAACGATGGTGTTTGAACCCACTACCACGCGAATGCAAACTTACAGTTATGCGGCGTGTACCACGTAACCAACTCGCTCGGTTATTTGAGTATAGGAATTACGTAAGTTAATATTCAGCTTTTAATAGTTGACGCTAAAATCATAATGTAAAAAATCTCGTAATGGCAAATTAAGAAATAACTCCTTGTGACTTAGGCTGTTATGAAGAGAAACAGTTCCTCAGTTTCTGAATGATACAAAACGAACTTATGTTGAGAATTAATCTCTTCCACAAAGGCTTCGAATTGCCAGTGATTAAGGGAACTAAGAGCGAACTAGTCCAGCCCCGCGGTGTAGGGGGCAACGCGTCCGCGTGTCACCCGGTGGCCCCGGGTTCGATTTCCGGCCGGGTCAGAGTTTTCAATTGTAAATGATTAATATCCCTAGCCTGAGGACTGGGTGTTTGTGTCGTCCTTAATGTTCCTTTCCTCACATTCAACACTCTACACTTCCGCATTTCCAGTTACACGCAGGTTCATATCATATGGTGCAAGTAGTGACAAAAGATCCACAGGGGTCAACGCCACGAACAAATATCATAAAAAAAGCGAGCTACGTTCACAGTTTCATAGCTGATATCGTAACTCATTATTTCTGCGCACGAAGCCTCTTGACGAATGGTGCAGTGTCGCTTAATGCCCGATTCACAAGTTTATTTCTTGTTGCTTTTAATAAAATGTTTTCTTTTCCTGGTATTTCCTAATGTTTTCTTACTCTTGTATTAATTTCTAAAGTGTGAAAAACTTTAATAAACTTGGCTTCGTTACCCATCCTGAATACCTGGAGATATGTTTCTCTCAGCTGTGTGCAAAGGTGAGCAGTCACAAATTATTTGTATTTAGGATTCAGAGAAGTGCACCCTTAAACTAGAAATAAGGCATCTTTCAGCAATCAACTTCACTGAATATGGAAGAGCTGGGAGTGGAGCGGATGGAAGTATGGAAAGCACACATGTCTGAATGCAGATCGGGATTCGCACCTATAATTTTCGAACTGGCATTTTCCCCGCCCCGTTGGTCTTTCCCTTCAGGCTCCAATTATTGAGAGATCAAATAATAATAATAATAATAATAATAATAATAATAATAATAATAATAATAATAATAATAATAATAATAATAATAATATAATATAATATAATATAATATAATATAATATAATATAATATAATATAATATAATATAATATAATATAATATAATATAATATTCCCGTGTGGGGATTTACCGGTTACCTCCATCGGGAGCGTCCCATTGGAATTGGGGAAGCTCGCTGGCTCTGCCGCCAGCAGAGTCAGAGGGTAGTAGGGAAATAAAATACCACCGTGAAAAAAAAAAAAGCTGGTCCCTTGCCAGGGTTACGGCGAAGACTGGTAAATGACCAGGAGCCAGAAAATATCTTGAGGCAACCTCTAGGGCTAACAACCCTAGTTGTAAAAGGATGGGTACCCGTCCAAAGCAAAGTCAAGTCAAAAAGCATGATGGCACAACATTTCAAGAAACATACCCCAGGGGGTAAATCTTGGGATAAATCCCTCGTCGTGAACGCCACGGCGCACGAGTCTCGTTCGGATTCTGGGGGAGACTCGACATCATGCAAGAGACGAGTCGGAGCGTCTCGGTGTACCCCGAAGAGTCAAAAACTCAGGCCAAAATCTAAAATCTTTCTAGCAACTTTCAACATAAATTCACTTACACAAACTGGCAAGCTGAAAACCCTCACCAAAGCTCTTCACGAAAATCAGATATCCATAATGGCCCTACAGGAAACAAGGTACCCAGATGAAGAGATTTTTGAATCCGAAGGCTACCGATTTTTCAAGAGCAAAGCGCAAAGAGGAATCCTCAATGGAGCTGTGATGCTTGGAAGCGGGTTTGCTGTTAGAACCAAGATCCTTAAATCGGTTGCAAATTTCGAACCTGTGAATGACAGATTGTCTATACTCACAATTAAATGCGCAAACAAAACCTACGCCCTAGTTAACGCACATGCTCCTACAAACGATAAGAACAAGTCTGATCCAGACGAAGTTGATTATTTCTGGGACCTACTGGATGAAAAATTAAACAAAATCCCCAAACACCATGTCAAGCTTCTTTTGGGTGACTTCAATGCCCAACTAGGTCGTGAACAGAAGTACAAGAAAGTTATAGGAAAATACCCTGCTCATAAAAGAACCAATCCCAACGGCAAAAGACTGGTGTCCATTTGCGAAAATCACAACCTGCAGGTCATGTCGACCCACTTTCGCCATCTACCCAGAAAGCAAATGACTTCGCGTTCTCCCGTCCAAGCTCTCGGAGAGTTCCAAATTGATCATGTTGCAATCTCCAGGAGAAACAGCCCTGAGCTTATGAATGGCAAGGTAAAGAAAGGCATCAGTGTGGCCTCAAATCATTATATGTCTCTTATCAAATTCAAACCAATTCCCGCAAACACAAGGAAGACAACCAAACAGATCACACGCTTCGACAATGATAAACTTCAGCAAAGGGTCGAGGAGTTCCAGGAGAAGGCTAGACCAAATGACTGTGACTTAAACAACGCCAAAAGTCTCCTTGTTGAGGCCGCCAAAAACGTTGCAGAAATCAAGAGAAGCAGAAAGCATGCGTGGTGGAATGGTACCTGCGAATCAGTCCTCCAAGAAAGACTCAATGCGTGGAAACAGTACTACGCTACGAAATCAGAAAATGATTGGGGAACCTACAAAACCCAACGTGCCCAAGCAGCTAGGGTGTTCAGAACTGAGAAACGTAAATACGAAAAATCTCTCATTGAAAAGATAGAACAAAACTTTAGGAAGAATGAAAGCAGAGAGTACTACAGAGCCTTAAAACGCAAACTCACTGGCTATAAACCACCATCTCTATGCTTTGAGCGAAAGGACGGCACACTGGCGACGTCAAATGAAGAAAATTGCAGCATTCTGGCAGATTACTTCAAGAATTTACTTAATTGCTCTAAACCGCAAAGCGCCATTGAGACCAAGGAACCCTTACTCAGGTACCCAGATTCCAGACCACCCGACAGAGATGAAATAAATCGCCACATTGCCCGTCTCAAAAATAAAAAAGAGCCGGGGGTAGGCTCAATAGTAGCAGAACTATGGAAATATGCCCCAGAGGAATCACTTGATATCTTGTAAAAGCAAATAGAAGAAATTTGGAACAAGGAGGCCCTGCCCGAAGATTGGAAAATAGCTTTGATCCATCCATTACACAAAAAAGGCAGCATGAAGAACATCAACAACTACAGAGGAATATCTTTGCTACCCGTGACTTACAAAATTCTATCACTTGCCATCCTGGAGCGTTTGGAAGCACAAGTCGAATATCAAATAGGTGAATACCAAGGAGGGTTCAGAAAAGGTCGGTCAACAGCTGAATAGATCCAAAATCTCAAAACGATCGTCAGATATTGTACACTAAGGTCCAAGAAGTATGTGTCTGTCTTTGTGGACTTTAAGAAAGCGTACGACTCCACTGACCGGGAAGTCCTGCTAAACATCTTAAATGAATTTGGAGTTGATTTGAAACTGCTGGCATTAATTAGAGCCACCCTGACCGATACAAAATCCAAGGTGAAGTCCCACGGATATATCTCGCATTCCTTTGACATCAAAACAGGAGCCCGACAAGGTGATGGGCTATCCCCGATACTCTTCAACTGTGTTCTTGAAAAGATCATCAGAACCTGGCGGGTGAGATTACAGGAAACCAACTACAGTCCATTGAGAATAAGAACCAAATCCAAGGGGATCGCAACAGACTGCTTAGCATTTGCCGATGATATTGCTGTTCTCTCAAAGGACACAGAAACCGCTAGAGCTCAAGTTGAAATTTTAAAGCAAATTGCTGAACAAACTGGTTTGCAGATATCGTTTGAGAAAACAGAAGTAATGACTAACATCAAAGAGGCTCCACCAAAACTCCATACAAAATACGGGGACATCACCCGAGTAGACAAATTCAAATACCTGGGTGAGATAATCATGAAAAATGGACTGGACAAAGAAGCACTTGAGGAGCGAGTATGCAAACTGGAAATAGCCTACCAAACATCCCGCACAATCTACAACAAAAAATGCCTTTCCCAAACCACCAAGATACGTCACTATGAAACAGTTCTGAAGCCAGTAGTTCTATATGCAGCCGAAACCTTGTCTCTAAATGCCAACAAAGGACTCCTTGAAGAACTGGAGAAAAGAGAACGCAAAATTGTGAGAGGAATCTTGGGATCAAAGTACAGAAATGGAATCCATCAAAAGAGATCCAACAAGGAAGTCTACAGCAAAATAGAGAAAATTACCGACACAATCAGAAAAAGACGGGCACGATTTTACGGTCATCTGAAAAGAATGGAAGGAAGAATGTTAACTAAAGATATCTTTCACTTTTTTTATTCAAACCCCAAAACCACAATTCCCTGGTTTAGAAATACCAAAGAAGACCTGCAAATGCTACATATCTCAGCTGAAGACGCCCTTAACAGAGATCTCTTCCGCAAGAAAATATTGACGAACGGGCTAAACCGAGACGAGCAACCGAAGAGAAGACACGGTGCCCCTTGGACAGAGGAGCGTAAGCAGGCCCACTCACAAAGAATGAGGGAAATTTGGGCTCTAAAGAAGGCCAAGTTCAGTGTCAAATGTAACAAGACTTAACGTGGTCCTTGATGGCCCCAGCGAATTATACATATATATATTAATATTATATTATTATTATTATTATTATTATTATTATTATTATTATTATTATTATTATTATTATTATTATTATTATTAATGCTACGTATGAAATGAATGAAACAGTATCCCATCCACAGAAGTATGTTGCCACAATTCTTTTAACATATTAATATACGGTATTTGTCAATTCTATAAGCAAGGCCAAGATCTATGATATCTATAATTAATTAAATTATTGTATGTTTCCCACATATTAATAAAAGGTGAGTTCTCAAAAACACAGTTTCGAAGACTGGAGTAATAAACAATTGCCTGAATCTTACGTTTCCTTAGCTAACAGTAAAACATCGTTCGTGAAGAAAATAATAATCGTCAATGAATCAATTAACAAACTTGAAGAGATATATTTTGGAGCTATTACACGCCTATTAGCTATTGTATCAGGAAATGTCCGTACTTTAGAGCTTGAAGAGCATGATATGAACGCAAGGCTTATACGGTACATTAAGTTGGAGCGGGTACAGAGAGTGAGAGGGTTTTAGTTCGAATGACGTCCGACTCCTTGGCTGAACGGTCAGCGTACTGGTCTTCGGTTCAGCGGGTCCAGGGTTCGATTCCCGAGCGGGTCTGGGATTTTAACCTTAATTGGTTGATTCCAATGGCCCGGGGGCTGGGTGTATGTGTTGTCTTCATCATCATTTCATCCTCATCACGACGCGCAGGTCGCCTACAGGAGTCAAATAGAAAGGCCTGCACCTGGCGAGCCGAACCCGTCCTGGGATATCCCGGCACTAAAATCCAAAAGACATTTCTACTTCGAATGACGTTCATGTCTATTTTAAACTGCTGATTTATTAAACAAGGTCAACATTATATCACCACAGTACAGTCGGATATCAGTCAGGCATGATATGCTTCAGTCCTGATGCTGGCGATGTCCCTCGTCGAACAGTTGCTTCTCCCGTCCTCACCATGGAAAAGCTCTCGGCACCACGGAACCACGTACCAATCGCTTGAGTGCTGTTATGGACGGTCTTGAATTTCTAGATGTTCTGGAAGGTCTCGGAGTTCAAGTTGCAGGGTTCGCTCACGTGGAATATTGGAGCAAGCACGTGTATAAGCCCCTGGAATTGTAGGATGGACGATTAAGGAGGTGTAATTTATAATAGATTTTCACTGTTCCCATGACGGGATTAAAGAAATGCTGACATTTCGTGTTGAATGGCAATGGAATCAGATACGAGACACTTCTTTAGTGTGAGCTGCACTACAGTAGTCTCTAACTTGAGACGAAAAATTGAAGAACTCAAAGATGTTTGCAGCCGAATGTTAATGAAATCAATCTGCACACTTCCTAATATCACTGCATATGTGAAATTAAGCACACACAAAAACGACAGTAATTAGTGCTATAAATGTTTGAAAAATTGAGGATGCAAACGCTTTTCGGGCCCTCTAGGATTTCAAGATCTCTTTTTAATTCTATTAACAGTTATTGTCCGACTCGTTGGCTGAATGGTCAGCGTACTGGCCTTCGGTTCAGAGGGTCCCGGGTTCAATTCCCGACCTGGTCGGGGATTTTAACCTTCATCGGTTAATTCCAATGGCCCGGGGGCTGGGTGTTTGTGCTGTCCCCAACATCCCTGCAACTCACACACCACACATAACACTATCCTCCACCACAATAACACGCAGTTACCTACATATGGCAGATGCCGCCCACCCTCATCGGAGGGTCTGCCTTACAAGGGCTGCACTCGGCTAGAAATAGCCACACGAAATTTAATTTAACAGTTATTTGGAGAGTTTATTCATTGAAATGAACACTGCTGGATGCCATAGGAATATTATTCGCACTGAGTTAAATGATAATCACTTCAACAAGGTGTTAGAAGTAAAATGCCTAAAGTGTGAAATTAGTCCCGTTCACACACACCTTTACATTTATATACGACACTGTTAAAATGCAAACTATTGAGCGAAATTAGTCCGGTTCACTCACAAAATTGTGTTTAAAGACGTAGAATAATATCGTTAACTCAATTTCTGAATAGTGAAAATCGGTTATTGAAATCCCGTAGTGTTGATGCCGGGATTTTCAGTGTAGAAAACCCCAAGATTTATTTTGAGTAATTTATTGAAATGGGAATAGGGTCACTCCATAGTTAGGACCCCACGTGAAACCGTAGGACCGTGACGGATAAGAATATTTGAGTGACGTCTTAAATGAACTCTCTTCGCATAATCTATGTGGGTAAAGAATTATATTTCATGTGAATTGTTGGCGAGGCAAGTTTTTTTCATGTGATGCAAGTTAAAATAACATGTGTGTTGGTTTAGAGATATCGGGGGAGATCTCGTGTCCGTTATTCCAGACAGCTGTTACGTGGTCGAGCCAGCTCACTGCTAGAAAGAAACTAACTGTATCTGAGACTTGTTATTTGTAGTAAAATCTTTGGAATTAGATTTCATTATTTAGAAGAGACTCGTTTTAGTGGAAACTGGAATTCATTTTTGAAGCGACGGAAATGAGACGATGGTACGATATGTCGGAAATGACCATTTTCAGGGATGTCAAAATTTGAGAATCGGTAGCGATGTGTCTGATATTATTTGAGGTTTGTACAAAGTTTTATTTGAATGTCACGAAGCGATGTGACATGGATTGTTTGTTTTACGTTGTGTGTAAATTTATGGAGATTGTAGGATTTAATGTTAGGATTATCTAAGCTAGTTTCTTAATAATTGTTAGTGTTCTAATGTAAGCTTTTTGAGTGACATCATGAAATATATAGTACTGGTAACTATGACAATATATCCCGTTTTCAGCGGCAACGAAGAAAAGTATGGGCATAAACAATTTTGCAATTAAATAATTAGGGATTTTAAAGAAACCATTCGTCCGGGGTAGATAAAATTTTTTGTTAATTAGGATTATGAGATTACTTAATTTATTCATTTACTTAATTCAGTGGAATCGTACACTGACTGACAGAGCAAATGCAACACCAAGAAGGAGTGGTTCGAAAGGGATGAAAGTTGGGGAAAAAACAGAGACGGCACGGACGAATAATTGATGTTTATTTCAAACCGATATGCAGGTTACACAATGCGCACGGCATCGACTCAGTAGGATGTAGGACCACCGCGAGCGGCGATGCACGCAGAAACACGTCGAGGTACAGAGTCAATAAGAGTGCGGATGGTGTCCTGAGGGATGGTTCTCCATTCTCTGTCAACCATTTGCCACAGTTGGTCGTCCGTACGAGGCTGGGGCAGAGTTTGCAAACGGCGTCCAATGAGATCCCACACGTGTTCGATTGGTGAGAGATTCGGAGAGTACGCTGGCCACGGAAGCATCTGTACACCTCGTAGAGCCTGTTGGGAGATGCGAGCAGTGTGTGGGCGGGCATTATCCTGCTGAAACAGAGCATTGGGCAGCCCCTGAAGGTACGGGAGTGCCACCGGCCGCAGCACATGCTGCACGTAGCGGTGGGCATTTAACGTGCCTTGAATACGCACTAGAGGTGACGTGGAATCATACTCAATAGCGCCCCAAACCATGATGCCGCGTTGTCTAGCGGTAGGGCGCTCCACAGTTACTGCCGGATTTGACCTTTCTCCACGCCGACGCCACACTCGTCTGCGGTGACTATCACTGACAGAACAGAAGCGTGACTCATCGGAGAACACGACGTTCCGCCATTCCCTCATCCAAGTCGCTCTAGCCCGGCACCATGCCAGGCGTGCACGTCTATGCTGTGGAGTCAATGGTAGTCTTCTGAGCGGACGCCGGGAGTGCAGGCCTCCTTCAACCAATCGACGGGAAATTGTTCTGGTCGATATTGGAACAGCCAGGGTGTCTTGCACATGCTGAAGAATGGCGGTTGACGTGGCGTGCGGGGCTGCCACCGCTTGGCGGCGGATGCGCCGATCCTCGCGTGCTGACGTCACTCGGGCTGCGCCTGGACCCCTCGCACGTGCCACATGTCCCTGCGCCAACCATCTTCGCCACAGGCGCTGCACCGTGGACACATCCCTATGGGTATCGGCTGCGATTTGACGAGCGACCAACCTGCCCTTCTCAGCCCGATCACCATACCCCTCGTAAAGTCGTCTGTCTGCTGGAAATGCCTCCGTTGACGGCGGCCTGGCATTCTTAGCTATACACGTGTCCTGTGGCACACGACAACACGTTCTACAATGACTGTCGGCTGAGAAATCACGGTACGAAGTGGGCCATTCGCCAACGCCGTGTCCCATATATCGTTCGCTACGTGCGCAGCACAGCGGCGCATTTCACATCATGAGCATACCTCAGTGACGTCAGTCTACCTTGCAATTGGCATAAAGTTCTGACCACTCCTTCTTGGTGTTGCATTTGCTCTGTCAGTCAGTGTATTTTTACAATTTGCTTAAAACCAAGTGGCTGACTTGAAAATGTATTCTGGAAATCTTAGTTTTATTTGCTGGAAAATCTCAACTTATTAACGTAACGATTAAGGGGACATGTCCGATGGTAAAGGGACTTTACTGCTACAAGTGTTGTGAGCGTTTGTTGTTGTTGTTGTTGTTGTTATCATTTTGATTTTAGTTTGTTGAGCATCAGATGTGCTGGAAATTTATTAATGTGGAAACATTGGTCACCAACTACTGTAACTTTATTGTGTTCAGCCTTCAGCTTAGAAATTTGGATGGTCATGCGGTTATCAACCTCAGTGACTTAGATTAGGGCCATCTGCCATTAGCATAATTTTCTTTGAGGTAATTATCAACAATGACTTTAACGTAAATCACAAAGTTAGATGTTGGTTCATGACATAGTCGTAGGGCACATCGATTCAATTAAGGGTTCATGCCGTACAACCACTGTGTGGCACATACCGACTGAACTGCCTTAATTATACCAAGAGTCCAGAGCTCGTGCTACGGGAGCTGGATCATCACGAATCATTATGATGGTAAATGCAGTCTCACATGGAAGCCGATCTTAGGGATCTCCAGATATTCTTTATTTCACTCTCAAATTAAGATAGTGGTTTCTAGTAATGATGCCCCTCAAGCAGTTGAGTTTAGGTCTCCAAAGCCAGTATCTCTCATCATCGTTGTTATTTTTTAAATGGACAAGTTTGAGTTCACTGTTTAGGGATGTTAATAATGTCATTTGTCTCTTCGACCACAACGTAAGCAATGATTAAATATCAATTTCTTTGACTCGACTCCTCTCCTTTAGTAGATAGTATAAATTACTGAAACCCGCCTCTTACCCATGGAAGTGACGAAGAACCCGTAGACGACCCAATAGAAAGATCTCATGCCTTTTGCTAATAGGTAAGGAAGGTAGGTATCCTATGAAGGACCTTAAAGGGTTCCGTGACTTTTTAATGCGATTACCTAGCAACGAGGATTGATTTCCCTGAATATATGCATTTATGTACAGATTTAATCGTTATAGTAACGGAGTGCAGTCGAACGAAGGCAGGTGATGCAGGAAATATTAGATTAGGAAATGAAGTCTTAAAGGAAGTAGATGAATATTGTTACTTGAGTAGTAAAATAACTAACTGTGGCAGAAGTAAGGAAAACATAAAATGCAGACCAGCACAAGCAAAGAAGGCCTTTATTAAGAAGGGAAATTTGCTCACTTCGAGCATTGATATAGGAATTATAAGGATGTTTTTGAAGACTTTCGTATGGAGCGTGGCAGTGTATGGAAGTGAAACATGGACGTAAACTAGCTCAGAAAGAAAACGAATAGAAGCTTTTTAAATGTGGTGTTACAGAAGAATGCTAAAGATGAGATCGATACACCGAATAACAAATAAAGAGATACTGTATCGAAGTATTGAGTGGAGATCGATTTGGCTAAATTTGACCAGAAGAAGAGATAGAATGATTGGACACATCTTACGACACCCAGGACTTGTGCAGTTGGTTTTTTGAGGAAAGTGTGGGTGGTAAGAACGGTAGGGATAGACCGACATATGCACATCATAAGCAGATTAGAGCAGATGTAGGATGCAATAGTTATGTAGAAATTAAAAGGTTATTTTTTTTGCTAGTTGCTTTACGTCGCACCGACACAGATATGTCTTATGGCGACGATAGGACAAAGAAGGGCTAGGAGTGGGGAGGAAGCGACCGTGGCCTTAATTAAGGTACAGCCCCAGCATTTGCCTGGTGTGAAAATGGGAAACCACGGAAAACCATTTTCAGGGCTGCCGACAGTGTGGTTCGAACCTACTACCTCCCGAATACTGGATACGGCCGCACTTAAGCGACTGCAGCTATCGAGCTCGGTACAAAAAGGGTTAGCACAGGATAGGGTGGCATGGATAGCTGTATCAAACCAGCCTATGGACTGATGACACAAACAACATGGTTTCAAACATTTTAAAATTCGGACGTCAACATTGGCGTACAGTTGTACAGTTTTCAACAACGAAACGACGGCTGCTACTGAGAGAAGTGTATTAGCTTCTTCAATGAAAAATTATGTAAGTTATGTTGAGTAGGTGAATGGTAGTGGTTGGATGGAAGATGTCTTGGAGATGCTGGTCGCTAACGTTTCTTTTCAACCTCGATTTGTTTAACTTCATTAACATGAATATTTTTTCGCAAATACATGTACAAGCAAAGAGGGTTAACAATGTAGTGGCCCGAAACTTCATCTTCTGACGAAAGAGTCTGTTTCGTTGAGCTGTTTGTAGAATTCTCTTAATGACAAATTGGGAAATAACTCCTTCAGGCTCAGGCTGTTATGAAGAGAAATGCGTTCCAGCTGAATGAATGTCTTATGAGCACTGTTGATAACACAAGAGAAAGGAGTAGAATCCGTACCCAGCTGAGAAATGTCCGCAAAATGTCGATCAAATTCTGAATTCAATGTGTAATGCGGTTGGCGGAACTTTAGGATGCAGTTTGTGAATTTCTGACAATGAGAGGAAAATGTACAGTATCGTTTTTACTTAAATGCATAGCAAACAAACGGATGTTCACCTGGGTGGACTTAACAGATCTGTGAAGATGCGCAATATCGCTGTTCCTCCCTTGCAGTTCAACATTCAAAGAAATGAGATGAAACGTAAGATCCTTTAAAAGTGCTGGATCAGCCAACCAGCCTGAATCCTAAAGTCTGGCTTGTGACCTTCCCCGCAAAAATACCACTATCTTCCACCAAAACTGTTTGCCAGTTTCTGAATGGTATAATACGTCTTTATGTTCAGAATTAATCTCTTCCACAAAGGCTACGAATTGCCAGTGATTAAGAGAACTAAGAGCGAAGTACGTTCACAGTTTCATAGCTGATATCATAACTCATTATTTCTGCACACGAAGCCTCTTGACGAATGGTGTGGTGTCTCTTAATGTCCGATCTAGCTTCCTCATTCATCCTATTCCTAATTAATTCAGCCAAACCACATTTCGAACCACTCATCGAAAGAGAACCATCAGTTGTCGCACCGCACAGCTGGCTCCATTTGAGGTCGTTAGCTTACAACACAGACTGACACAAAAAAACCAAACCCCACGGTATTTAACGTCCTTGAAAGGGCTTTGGGTTGCCCAGCGACCGCTGCTCAGCCCGAAGGCCTGCAGATTACGAGGCGCCGTGTGGTCAGCACGACGCATCCTCTCAGCCGTTATTTTGGGCTTTCGAGACCTGGGCCGACATCTCACCGTCAGATAGCTCCTCAATTCTAATCACGTAGGCTGAGTGGACCTCGAACCAGTCCTAAGGTCGAGAGAAAAATCCCTGACCTGGCCGTGAATCGAACCCGGGGCCTCCGGGTGAGAGGCAGGCACGCTACCCCTACACCACGAAGCTGGCTGACACAAACTGATACGGCTTCAGAAAAAAAAATAATATATATATATATATATATATATATGCGCGTATCAGTAGTTGTTCCGTGCATACTGTTCATTCCTGCCAACAACTCCTCAGTCACATTATTATTATTATTATTATTATTATTATTATTATTATTATTATTATTATTATTATTATTATTATTATCTGCTATTTACTTTACGTCGCACCGATAAAGGTAGGTATTATGGCGACGATGAGGTAGGAAAGGCCCAGGAGTGGGAAGGAAGCGGCCGTGGCCATTTAAGGTGCAGCCCCAGCATTTGCCTGGTGTGAAAATGGGAAACCACGAAAAACCATCTTCAGGGCTGCCGACAGTGGAGTTCGAACCCACTACCTCCCGGATGCAAGCTCACAGCTGCGCCGTCCTAACCGCACGGCCAACTCGCCCGGTCACATTAAAATTATCATCAACGCCACGAACATAAATTAGTAAAAAAATGGCGTATGGCTTTTAGTGCCGGGAGTGTCCGAGGACAAGTTCGGCTCGCCAGATGCAGGTCTTTTAGATTTCACTCCCGTAGGCAACCAGCACGTCGTGATGACGATGAAATGACGATGAACACGACACATACACCCAGCCCCCGCGCCAGCTAAATTAACCAATTCTGGTTTAAATTCCTGACCACCGAGCTCGATAGCTGCAGTCGCTTAAGTGCGGCCAGTATCCAGTATTCTGGAGATAGTAGGTTCGAACCCCACTGTCGGCAGCCCTGAAAATGGTTTTCCGTGGTTTCCCATTTTCACACCAGGCAAATGCTGGGGCTGTACCTTAATCAAGGCCACGGCCGCTTCCTTCCCACTCCTAACCCTTTCCTGTCCCATCGTCGCCATAAGACCTATCTGTGTCGGTGCGACGTAGAGCAACTAGCAAAAAAAAAACCTGACCCTGCCGGAAATCGAACCCGGGACCCCTGTAACCAAAGGCCAGCTAGCTAACCATTTAGCCATGGAGCCGGACCAATAATTAGTAATTGGGTGGTATCAGCGATGTCGGTACTTTCGTCACATGCAATATAAATGGTCTGAAATTGTCTTATTTCTGTCGCTCAATATATTTCGAACATTAGAGGCGAGGTCATCCACATGTGACGTCATAGTTTTACTTGAAAACGGTATCAAATTGAATACTTTCCGTTTTCATGTCGCATTACTTTCGCAACATTATTTAAACACAGTTTGAAGAATTCCCATTCAGAAAATGACTTTCCATTCTACTTTTTTATTCCGTAGCTTGCCCGTTTTGCTACTCCTTGTGGTGGCCATGCTCCGACAATAATCGTTTTCTGTTGCTATACTAAATTTTTCTCAGGATTCTCTGCCTTGGATAGCCTTTCTGAACCAACTAATCGATCATTCTCTGACAAGGGGGCATTCCCTATTCATCACCACCGATTTCGCTCAAATTTATAGAACATGCAGGGCTTGGCTAGAAATGACAGTACCCGAAGTGGGAACTCCAGATGGCCAAGCGTATAGAAAATGAAAAAAAAATATATAAATGTTGACGCGGCTCTCGCACCGTATAAGCCATGTACGTTAGCGAGCACGCCGAGCAGATGTTGGCGTAGCGGTAGAATCTCGGACAGGTAATACGGTGGTCGTGGGTTCGACTCTCCGTGTGGAGACTGTTTTTTCCCGTCAACTTTTATATTATTCATGTTCCAATTAATTAAAGAGGTGAATAATTAATTTTATTTATTTATACGCAAAAGGCATAGAAAAGGTAAAAAAAAAATGGGTTTTCATTGTCAGACTTTTTTCATCCTGCGCCAAGAATCTATTGTTTGAGTACAGCCGCCAGGAGCACCTTCACTTGTCAGGTGAAAACGAATCTTAACAGCGAAACGACTATTCACGTTTATGGCACATTCCCCAAGGAGGGTAGATAGCTAATAAAGGAGAAAAAGAAGAATTTCTTTTTGAACACGTCGGGAAAGTTTGCAACTCCAAATTTTCTACAATTGTGCGCTCATTAAAAAATGACGTCCTATATGCCTTTGCATATAAATAAATAAAATTAATTAAGTCCGCCTCTGTGGTGTAGTGGTTAGCGTGATTAGCTGCCACCCCCGGAGGCCCGGGTTCGATTCCCGGCTCTGCCAAGAAATTTGAAAAGTGGTATGAGGGCTGGAACGCGGTCCACTCAGCCTCGGGAGGTCAACTAAGTAGAGGTGGGTTCGATTCCCACCTCAGCCATCCTGGAAGTTGTTTTCCGTGGTTTTCCACTTCTCCTCCAGGCGAATGCCGGGATGGTACCTAACATAAGGCCACGGCCGCTTCCTTCCCTCTGTTTGGCATAGCAGGTGAAGCCGCCTGGGCGAGGTACTGGTCATTCTCCCTAGTTGTATCCCCGACCAATAGTCTGAAGCTCCAGGACACTGCCCTTCAGGCGGTAGAGGTGGGATCCCTCGCTGTGTCCGAGGGAAAAGCCGACCCTGGAGGGTAAACAGATGATGATGATGATGATGATGAAAATTAATTAAAATAAATACCGGCCGAGTTGGCCGTGCGCGTAGAGGCGCGCGCCTGTGAGCTTGCATCCGGAAGATAGTAGGTTCGAATCCCACTATCGGCAGCCCTGAAAATGATTTTCCGTAGTTTCCCATTTTCACACCAGGCAAATGCTGGGGCTGTACCTTAATTAAGGCCACGGCCTTCCTTCCAACTCCTTGTCCTTTCCTATCCCATCGTCGCCATAAGACCTATCTGTGTCGGTGCGACATACAGCCCCTAGCAAAAAGAATAAAAAATAAATGAATAATATAAAAACTGAGAAAAAGATTGTCGACACGTGGAGTCGAACCCACGGCCATCCAATTACTAGGCCAAGCTCTTACCGCTACGCCAACTACTTGGCGGCGCGTACACTAACGTAAGTGGCTTATACGGTGCGAGAGCCGCGTCAACATCTTTATTTCTATTTTTATTTTCTATACGCTTGGCCATCTGGAGTTCCCACTTCGGGTACTTTCATTTCTAGCCAAGCCCTGCATGTTCTATAAATTTGAGCGAAATCGATGGTGACGAGTAGGGAATGTCCCCTTGTGAGCTGTGGTTTGAAGAATAATACCTTTTAATGTTTCATTACACGTTAAACACAATGCACCATCTCCATATTTACCACATTGCGAATCATTAAATTTTCGACACTCGCATTTCTTATGCAACACGATTTTCTCGAACACACTTGGTAACTCCGAACTCCCCACCCTCTAGGTGGCCCGCCCCACCCCTTCAGGGTGGGGAATGAAAGCATTGAAACAACAACAACCGAACTCCGATTCAAGTTCTCAACTAGACTCACTTCAACAAGACAGAAACCAACACAAGAGAGAACTGTGATACCACGGAAGTTTGAATGTCGGTCACCTCCAAATTTCAGCAATATATTTTTGAACTTCTCGGAATTACTGTCAATAGTTGTAACAACAGAATAGCTCACCATGCCTTCAATTATCATCATCATCATCATCATCATCTGTTTACCCTCCAGGTTCGGTTTCTCCCTCGGACTTAGCGAGGGATCCCACCTCTACCGCCTCAAGGGCAGTGTCCTGGAGCTTCAGACTCTTGGTCGGGGATACAACTGGGGAGTATGACCAGTACCTCGCCCAGGCGGCCTCACCTGCTATGCTGAACAGGGGCCTTGTGGAGGAATGGGAAGATTGGAAGGGAAAGGCAAGGAAGAGGGAAGGAAGCGGCCGTGGCCTTAAGTTAGGTACCATCCCGGCATTCGCCTGGAGGAGAAGTGGGAAACCACGGAAAACCACTTCCAGGATGGCTGAGGTGGGAATCGAACCCACCTCTACTCAGTTGACCTCTCGAGGCTGAGTGGACCCCGTTCCAGCCCTCGTACCACTTTTCAAATTTCGTGGCAGAGCCGGGAATCGAACCCGGACCTCCGGGGATGGCAGCTAATCACGCTAACCACTACACCACAGAGGCGGCGCCTTCAATTATAATACAGTAATTAGTTAGCATTGCCCGTGCAGGCATAAATGTTTTTAGCTGACGGAGCAAGGAGGAAAGCTTTTCAAATGGATAATTTTTTAGCAGCACCTTACTTGACATCTCACAGCCTGATAAAAGATAAAAGTAATATAAAATGAGTATACTTTCTGCTATTAGAATGCTGCCAGCTGGCCGTATGTGGACCGCAGGCCGTAGTTTTGGCGTCGCTGCGTTAGTGCGACGTTAATTCAATAATAATAATAATCATCATCATCATCATCTGTTTACCCTCCAGGTTTGGCTTTTCCCTCGGACTCAGCGAGGGATCCCACCTCTATCGCCTCAAGGGCAGTGTCCTGGAGCTTCAGACTCTTGGTCAGGGGATACAGCTGGGGAGTATGACCAGTACCTCGCCCAGGCGGCCTCACCTGCAATGGTGAACAGGGGCCTTGTAGGGGGATGGGAAGATTGGAAGGGATAGGCAAGGATGAGGGAAGGAAGCGGCCGTGGCCTTAAGTTAGGTACCATCCCGGCATTTGCCTGGAGGAGAAGTGGGAAACCACGGAAAACCACTTCGAGGATGGCTGAGGTGGGAATCGAACCCACCTCTACTCAGTTGACCTCCCGAGGCTGAGTGGACCCCGTTCCAGCCCTCGTACCACTTTTCAAATTTCGTGGCAGAGCCGGGAATCGAACCCGGACCTCCGGGGGTGGCAGCTAATCACGCTAACCACTACACCACAGAGGCGGCTAATAATAATAATAATAATAATAATAATAATAATAATAATAATAATAATAATAATAATAATAATTGTACCCACGCATTTAAATTAAGCGCCTTGGATAAGCCCATCTGCAACATAAACTTTGAAAACTATTAGTACAAGAAGTTTGGATATCTCAACAGGTGTCGCTACTATAATCTTATGTTGTGCGCTCTGGGGTGAAGATGAACTATTAATTTCTGAAGTAATTCGGTATGTCAAGGTTTCCTGAACTGGAATCTTTAGTGTTTGTTTTTTATGTTCAAAAGTTATCAACACTTACATCTCTTCCCGCCAACTTCAGGCGTTGGCCAATGAAAAATGTTGTATATTTATTTACTCACAAATGATAAAATTTTGAAAGTTTACTTGATTATCATCATCATCATCATCAGTTTACCCTCCAGGGTCGGCTTTTCCCTCGGACACAGCGAGGGATCCCACCTCTACCGCCTCAAGGGCAGTGTCCTGGAGCTTCAGACTCTTGGTCGGGGATACAACTGGGGAGAATGACCAGTACCTCGCCCAGGCGGCCTCACCTGCTATGCTGAACAGGAGCCTTGTGGAGGGATGGGAAGATTGGAAGGGATAGGCAAGGAAGAGGGAAGGAAGCGGCCGTGGCCTCCGGGGGTGGCAGCTAATCACACTAACCACTACACCACAGAGGCGGACGTTTACTTGATTAACCAATGAAAATTGGGGGTGTGTCATGGACTTGGCCCAGAGTTTTCTTTAACTTTCCCCTCGGCATTAAAAGCTGACAAATTTCGCACCTGGTTGTCTTAGTGATCGCTCCAGTCTAGAGTGTGTTCGTAACGGAGGCGGGGGCTGCCTCGTCCATCTTCGGGAGGTCCACCAGCTCAAGGTAATGGCAGATTATGCTTGACATTGTGATAGGCTTTCAAAGCTAGCTCGAGAGGAAGGTTCCACATCTTTAGTAATGTAAACTTTATTTTCTCCAAAGTAAATCTCGAACTTTAAAATGTAAATTTCAAACAAGTTGAAAGAACCTTACCGAAATCAGGGAATAGAGAGTGAGGTACCCTCTCGTATTCCCTCTCAACTTGATTTTGAGGTGACTATGATTTTGTAACCTTTTCTACCTTGTAATTTCTGTAACTTAAATATTTTTCTCCATCTAGTCACCTCTAGGCTTAGCCTCTGTAATGTCGGGCCCAAGTCCAAACAGGGTTTTATGCATTTAATGCACATGTTAAAGAGCGCCTCCTCACCATATTGACTTTTTGGGCTAGTAAATGTAACCTTTTGTTTTTACCAAAGGCCATGTAGAATGGGTACCTGTTACCCCTGTTCATTTCATGTTAAAGATATCCGACTGTTGAGCGTATAAGCCAGTGAAGACTGTTTAATTTTGTTAAATGAAGGTTGTGTCTGGAACTTGTTAACTTCGAGAGTAATCTAATAAAATGTAAATTTGTAGAGCAATAATGCTCTTCCTTCTGATGTAAAAATTGTGAGATCGTCTCCTTGACTGTTGGTTGAAAAGAGCCGCAGCGCTCATGTATAATTGGTAATTAGGGAGCTTCAAGCTCAAGCTTGCTAATTTGTTATTAGTGTTTGCTGGGATTTTCTAAAATTGTTACCTTGATTATGAGCTAATTTTTTTTGGTACCTGAATTTGTAAAGTCCAACTTTTGAAAAGAAACAAAAAAGTTATAAGGAAGAAATATCGCTCGAATTTTAAAGTTTTAAATTAATCTTCTGACTCTTCTATATCCACCCATTCATGCCGGCACCTTCTTTCACCTCTGCGTTCCACAGAATTCCCGAATAATAATAATAATAATAATAATAATAATAATAATAATAATAATAATAATAATAATAATAATAATAATAATAATAATTGTTACCGTGTTTTGGTGGATCAGCAGAGGTGAAAGAAGGTGCTGGCTGGAGAGGGTCTAACTACAAGTCCGAAAGATGAATTTAAAATTTAAACAAAGGTTATATTTTCAATAGACAACAAGATTTAACAAATGTTTACATAGAATTTGAAAACTTAACAAGTCAATCATGTACAAGACCAGAAAAGCAAGGATTTAGAGACAAATTAATGATCTGGGCTTCAAGCCTCACCTTTTACAATCTCTGAGCTCTCAGCTCACAACCACAAAATACCAAAGGGCAGAAAACCCCTAATTACATGGAGCACTTGCTCCCGCCTAGTAATATCAAGCCACCCAGAGGCACCTTTCAAAATACCAGAAAGAGCTGACCGCTCTCAATCTTTCAAGCCTATCAAAGGCAACAACCACCATTACTATCAACTGCCCTCAAGGCACACCTATCAAGAAACAGAGGTATCTAGTAGCCAATCTACTGGGCCTTCGTGGAAAGGAACAGATTAATTAAATGGCCCCACCAAAAAAATCAAGATAAAGGGAGGCGTGTACTTGCACTCCTACATGAAAGCTTGTTAAAACCTAAGTGGCGTTAAGCCGACACACAGGGGCTATTCCCATACTATAGAGGTGACTCGTATAAGAAAAATAATTTAACACATTAATGAAGAGAAGAAAATCGGTTATGAAAACGTAGTCACCTCAAATCCAAATTGAAGGGGAGCTCGAGAGGGTAAAGCACTCTCTATCCCCGATTTACAGTTAAAGTAATAAGAAAATGTTTACATAAGCCGGCACTAAGTTACATTTTTAAACAGGTAGCATATTTTGAAAAGGTTTCGAACCTTCCCCGGGGGTTAAACTGCTGAGCAAAAAAGAAATAAAGATGTTAAAAGGCCATTACCTTTGCTGAAGAGCTGCTGCTCAAAGGAAGAGGCGCAACCCGCCCCCTGCTATACTTCCATACACTAAGCTAGATGTTGTTGAAGTGGCGACGAGCCATGAAAATCAGCAGTTTTTAAACCCTTATGGAAGATTCGAGACCTTTCACGAATAATTAAGACACACCCACAGGCGTTTATTGGTTGCCCAAAATTTACACATTAAAATTGGAGAAGAAGGACACTATTGGTCCAAAATTAATTAAAGAAATTCGGGATTGGCTAAGTTCAAAACTGGCGGAAAGAAAAATTTATATTGCCAACCTACAAATGAAAGAACGAAATTTAGTTATAGGAAAACTTATGAATATAAAATATCTTCAAGAAAAGTTCCATCACTTCGCACCAGGGTGCATGATCATAGTTTTTGGTAGAGACATCTGTGAGAGAATGTCCACACTTCTTGATAATTAGTAAACAAAAACAATTCGAAATTAACACAGTGACACCTTCAGATAAACGGTTGAATTAATTCAGTTTTAAAGTTCAGAGTTTCAGCTGTAGAGGCGTACTTTAAGACGGAAAATTCAAATGTGCGGCGTATAGGTGTACCAACCGGTACAATAATAATAATAATAATAATGATAATAATAATAATAACAATAATAATAATAATAATAATAATAATAATAATAATAATAATAATAATAATAATCGCCTTTGGAAAGACAAAAATAATATCTAACATGAAGAATCCTCCAAAATATTTTAACGTGGGGGAACAAAAATAGAGATCGTCAGGGATTTCAAATACCTTGGTGAATGGATCAGTTGGAATGGTCTTGAGAAGAAAGCAATGGAATCTTCACGAACCAAAATAGAAACAGCTCTCCAGCTTACGAAAGACACCTATAAAAAATCTCTTTCCTGGAAGTCCAAGATCAGACATTATAATACAGTAGTCAAGTCTGAAGCCCTTTATGCTGTAGAAACATTGTGTATAACTACATATGGTCCAATGGAAAAGTTGGAGATCGAGGAAAGGAAAATAATACGAAAAATTCTAGGCCCCAAATTCCATAATAACGAAATTTCAAACATCGGCAATGAAACCCTGTATAGGAAAACGGAAAGGATTGCCGTCACAATAAGGTAAAGGGGAATTGACTTCTATAGCCACATCCTAAGAATGTACCCGAAAAGGATAACTAAAATAAACTTCGGCTATTTCAGCAATATGAATACCAAGCCGAACTTGTTTAAGATATTTTCAGAGAAATCCAACTGCTTCAACAAAGAAAAGCAGCAGGGAGTGATCAAATCACTGGGGAGGTATTAAAGACAATAGGGTGGTACATAGTGCCTTATTTGAAATATCTCTTTGACTATGTCATAAATAATTGTGTAACACCACAGGAATGGAAGGAATCTATAATAATATCAATTTTTAAAGGAGAGGGCGATAAAAGAAACCTGAGAACTACAGACCAATCAGCCAGACCTGTGTACTTTGTAAAATACTGGAGTGAACCCTTGAACTTACCATTCCATCGTTGGTCGGCCACGGCTGCTACAGTAGAACAATATAGAACTCTTAAATCATGGGTCGTTGCGGGAATAAATTCGGTCACGATCTTAACCAAACGATGGGGTTCAGAAGAGAGCCTAACTACTTGAAATGAGGAGCAAATATGTGCTTACTAACTTTTATTAAAATCGAAATGACACGACAACATTGTTATTTTAATATAAATCCTTGAGAGAAAAAAATTTTAAATTATTTATTATTGAATGTTTCAAACGCAGTCACATTGCATAGCGTTGATTTATTTCTCACAATATCGGAGAAATTAGTACATTAGTGGACAGCGAAACTGAAAAACTGAAAAAGGAAAGACCTGAAAACCGGGCACCTATTACTCCAAACGAGAACTGAGAATTAATCCTCAAGATCCGTGGAAAATCTGACTTTCAACAAGTAGAACGCCTGATTTCCTCTCAATTAAAGTTATCCACCAGTCGAATACCCTTTACGGATACGGAACACCCGCCGAATGGACCCTTAATCGAACCAAATTGACTATCAGTTGCTTTGGATAGGTTGCGAAATATTATGGGAAAGCATGGTGTTCACTACAAGTTAACAGCATCATTCACAATTGAAATAAAATTCCACCATATATTTGTCATTCATGACACCCTTAAGTGATAAGGTAATCCCGATGCTAAATGTGCATCACCCAAACAGCTGTTCGGAAGGAACCAACTACAACATGATCCGCGAGGATCTTACGTTACGTCGTTCTAAAGGAACAAAACTGCGAAATGCAGGAAACACTTATTCATCACGCACTTAGAAGAAATGCCAAACACTGAAGTTAATTAAAAAGTGGTAAATCACTTGAAAAGTATTATTATCAAACCGATTTTAAGGTTAGAAATGGTTATGTTACGCTTAATGAAATTACCAGTCCACATTGAAAAAATATTACAACTTTAAGGAATTTTTTCCTTAAAAAAACAATGACTACCTTTACAGATCCGTCTACTTATTGTCTGTCCCAACACACTACCTATAAAATGATTACTTAATCGAATTCAACTACGAATAAAACGGAAGTACGACAAAGATTGAAAATAAAATAATATTACTGGCTGACGAATCGAAACCGCATTCGCAACTCAAGTCTCACACTAATACACTGAGTGTCAATATGCACACTACCAAAACGAAACGGACGCCAGAACGACAAAACAATTAAGTCCGTGAAATAAAATAACATATCGAAGTCATTAAAACTCAACACGCATGGAGAATTACAGTAAATATTTAATTTCCGTCAGGTCGATATCCAATATTTGGGCAACCCTCATTCACCGATAGCGGTCCCGTTATCTCAAGGAACACCCTTCAGCTGTTGGAGCTACGCACTAGTTGGCCTCATTATTGTCGATCTAACCCTCTTCATAGTTCATATTTTACTGTAGAGGCTACCTTCGCCCAAGTCACTTCGCAAAACAAAAGAAACATCTAATCTGAGACTTGAGTATGTACAGCTGACATCCCAGACCTATCGTCGGGCTCACCTAAAATCTGTACATCCTAACACTAATCTCTATGTACATGATACCTTCCAAATTCTATCGTCGGGCGTGAACTAGGACATCTCATCATCAATAACTCCAAGGATAACATGTGACGTCCTAAATCTATGGTCGAGCGTCAAAATGGATCGTACTATGTATCCCCTAGCATATCAGGCGAACTAACAATTTCAAACCAACTCTGACATTTCAATACACATGGGACCACGTCTCTTACTATTAAACGAATGCAAGTCGAAAAATGCAGTAAGTCTCCATCTCGTTACAATACGTGAACTCGAAAATAAATATACGTGACGAACAATTCTCCAACTCAAACACAATCTCAGCCTGTGCCATGAAGTTTTTAGGGAAGCAATGATAACTCCCAACACACGTCTACCATTTAGTGGATGGATTCAAAATAATAATCATCACTACCGCATTAGAAACTCTCAAATCGCCTACCGTCAATTCCAAATATTTATATCAATGACATATCCAGTGAAACGAAATTCAATACAACACCAACCATGTATTCGAAATGCTCTTTTATCCTTGAGGTCGCATTATCTTAATATTCATACGGGCTTTACGTAACTAGTCACCTGACTTTTACTACCAAGATTTTTAACCTTTTACTAGAGTCGTTTTCACTTGGGATCTTACTAGAAATCTATGGTGCTTCACACAGTAGTCGTCTCGAAATTCGGATTGGTAGCGGAATACTCTACAGCCTGTCACAATACAGTCTGTTTCACAAATACTTCCTCGGCAAACATAGCCTGTCTCAAACTCATTCTACTCGCCTTATCCCAGCGGTATCACTTAAAATCCAGGCTTCATTTCATCTTCAATATTCCTATCCCTCTCATCTCCACATATATAAATTCTTCGCTCTCATTCCATTTTTCTTATATTTCCAAGACCCCTTTCCTTTTCCAATCCTCTAGTGAAAACAACAGCCTTTATGAAATATACCTCTTTATTTTACTATTACTACGACTTTCGGACCTCGAGAATCCAAGAACACACCGCGATTTTCCGTATCATTGATATACACGATGTCCCAAAATTTTTACTTCCCATGAATAAATATAACTCTATCGAATTTCACTGAAATATTCTAAGTGCCTGTGATCCTTGTAAAATATACAGGTTAAACGCACTTTTAACATAGACCAATTTTCTTTATCCCGCGGTGGACATTATTATTATTATTATTATTATTATTATTATTATTATTATTATTATTATTATTATTATTATTATCGACAAACATTTCTGAATTCAACTGATATTTGAAATTAAGACACTCTTCACGACTATTTTACAATTATAGCTTTCCTAAATTTTCTCGCTTTGGACAATATCTCATAGAACATTAACACCAGATTTAAACGTCGCATTTTTACAGTTTCTTGACGTAAAATTTACAAACCAAAATTTTCAACCGCTGACCAAAATTATAACACTTTTCGCCTGATAATTACCAATATCAACCCGACAATCATCTTGAAAAATTGGTTGGGACAGAACAATAAAATCTAACTACAACATAATACAAATGTAGACAGACCTGTAAAATGGAGTCATCTTCAGTATTCTGGCTACATTGTCGCCAGATGACCTCGTGCCTTTAGCCGTACATTTGTACAAATAACATCATCTTCTTCAACATATCAATCTTACAAACACTGCCTTTTTCACACGATATTAAATTACAACATAAATCACGCACTTTCCTCGTTATAATTTGTACCACGAACCTCTCTTGTTCTGCAGTCAACTGCGACTGTCTGCCTTTCTTCCCGGAGTTGTCTCTCCCTGTCACCCACACACGACAGGTGTTCAACAGATAGCGAAATCAGAACCACTCTGACTAGATTCCCCAACTCTCTTACCCCTTTCAAACGCGCATGAGGTGATATAATAAAATCTGCTGTGTACTTTAACAGACGCCTATACTTTCACAGTTTGTCGGCAAAAGTTCAGAAATTTTCAGTCACCTTCCCTTTCTAACCAAATATGTGGACCTCAGCCACTAACATGTATTAAGTTGTTTGTAGATCAATCTGGTACAATTTTCTGCTGACGACGGGCGTAAGCTACCGCCGCTTCAAAAACCAGATCGACACTGAAAAATATGCAATGGGGGGTTCCTCTTATAGTCTTAGGGGGGACGCTACACACACTACTAAGCTTGATTGCGTAATCTGCTAATTTCGCGTCCAATAGAACGATTTTTATGAGACTTGTCCCAGAATTCCGGACAGACTTGTAATTATTTTAGATGTTAATCTCATAATTTTACCACACTCCCAACAGGTGAAATAAATTATTTCTGCCCGGACGTTTCGCGCGTTTTCTTCATCCCTTGACCTTGGTACGTGGAGCTAGTTCACTGATCTGACGCTGACTTGTACTTAGGCTTAACTGCATTTATAATTTACCCTGGGGGCTCTGCCTTCACGTAGGGTTTAAGAATAATTTAGATTATTTATTTCTTTATTTACTGTATTGCCAAAATCCCTCGTTACGCAGAATATTTATAATGTGGCTTAGGCCTCAACATTATTTCATATTTTCCTAACATTTATTTTAAATATATAATTCTATTATCGTTATCGTGGCATCGTATCGTTATCGTGACTTAAGGCTCCTCATCGTTATCGTGACATTAAAGCTCCACGATTGGGCCGCCACTCTTACTGAGGCCCAAACGTGTAATATATCCTACAATTGGTCATCATTTTACTGATGTCAACCAACATGACTCGTAGTTCTTCCTTTGATGCACTTACGCCCTCTCTGTTAAGTGACTTAAGCCACCACGTTGGTGCGACAATCTTACTGTCCTCCAACGTGTAATATTATCCTCCTCCTTATCGTGACTTAGGCCCCAACGTTGGTGCGACAATCTTACTGATTCGGTCACGATCTGCGGGCGAACGCTGGGCGTTCAGAAGAGACTAGCTTGACTCCTTGGAGTGAGGAGCAAGTTCACTGATCTGACGCTGACTTGTACTTAGGCTTAACTGCATTTATAATTTTCTTCCTGTTATTGATGTTATGTGCGTCATTTGGTTGTCTTTGCAGCCTGCCTCTCTCTCTCTCTCTCTCTCTCTCTCTCTCTCTACACCTGCTATCTGCATTTCACTGAAAGGGCTCTCCGGCATATCTTCCCCTTATTAAAGAAACAATGTTGACGGGCTGTAACGTCTACCCACAATAATGGTGCTTTCTCGACGTATCCATCAGCTGTCCTCCATCTGCGTCCTTCAGATATCTTGGCCTCCAGGATATCTTCTATCAGATACTCAAAGAATTCCTTTACAGCTAGGTGCGGGTCTTCCTTCAATTGGTAAAACTGGTCCTGATCTCTCTCAGTTATATTGAACACGTTCGGGATCCTTGGGTTTTGAGATTTTCTCGTCTCAACGTACAAATTCTGTCCTTTAGCCTTTGCGTCATTGTCAACTTTCAATTTTCTACCAAGATCTGGATTACGATCCTCCGTAGCTTGACTCAGATTTCCAACCACCTTTGGTTGCATGTCCGCTGTACTGATCTCATTACTAACTTCACCCCCATTGAACTTAAGCTTCTCGTCCGTCTGCTCCTGTGCTAAGGTATTCTCTCTCGAATCCTGTTCCCAATTACTACTGACATCCTCGGACTCTTTGGTGTGGACGGTCATGACCTGTTCATCGTCACCTAAATCCTTTTCTACTTCAGCTGCTCCCTCTTTGAATTCTGGACAACCAACCTCTGTCTCTGGAGTCTTATTCTCAACTTTCACGTGTCTATCTGTCATTTCTTCTGAGCTTACCTTTGAACCATCATTATTTTTCTTGCCAACATTTCGTAACTCACCCACACTACTCTTTAAATCGTTAAAAGTGTCTTTCAAGCTAACCTTCAACTCATTTACCCCACTCTTTAAATCGTCATGACTTTCTTTCAAACTAGCTTGAAAATCATCCACCCTACTCTTTAAATCGTCCCTAGTGTCTTTCAAACTAGCTACCAAACACTTACGCTGACCTATCATGTCATCCATTTTACTATTCAAACTATCATAACTCTCCGCCATCTCTTTCCTCATCTTCTTAACAATCTCACCCCTATCCTTTATGATCTCCCTCATACTCTCGTTATGAACCTTCCTTTCCTCCCTGATCTTACTATTCCAAATATCCAAGTTCTCATTTGTCTTATTATACCAACTACCCAACTTATTATTCAAACTTTCATGATGGGCTTTCAAGCCCTCTCTTATTTGCATTAGCATCTCCATCACCGCCTGATCCTCCATCTCACAATATCACAAAAATACAAGAATGAGTACGCTGGCTGTTAATGCAACCAGAATACTCCAGACTACTAAGGAAATAATTCACTTTCTACTGCGTTTTCACATACAAACGCTATTATAATTTAATACCGTAAATTCATTAAATAAAGAACATGTTAACGCATAAACTTTGAATGTAATTCAGCGTTACCACTTCCAAAATTTATATTTGCAACATGACATAAGCTTCAATAAAGCTTTAAGTACTGGTTTCCTAAAATGCATTGTGACTGTTATTATTATTATTATTATTATTATTATTATTATTATTATTATTATTATTATTATTATTATCTACCAAGTAGTTAAGCTCTCGTTAAACGTGATAATATCTAGCACTCTCATTGGGCATAATTCGTTTAACTGTGGCTCAGCCATAGTTCTCACCCGCTTGTATTATTTATAATGTGGCTTAGGCCTCAACATTATTTCATATTTTCCTAACATTTATTTTAAATATATAATTCTATTATCGTTATCGTGGCATCGTATCGTTATCGTGACTTAAGGCTCCTCATCGTTATCGTGACATTAAAGCTCCACGATTGGGCCGCCACTCTTACTGAGGCCCAAACGTGTAATATATCCTACAATTGGTCATCATTTTACTGATGTCAACCAACATGACTCGTAGTTCTTCCTTTGATGCACTTACGCCCTCTCTGTTAAGTGACTTAAGCCACCACGTTGGTGCGACAATCTTACTGTCCTCCAACGTGTAATATTATCCTCCTCCTTATCGTGACTTAGGCCCCAACGTTGGTGCGACAATCTTACTGATTCGGTCACGATCTGCGGGCGAACGCTGGGCGTTCAGAAGAGACTAGCTTGACTCCTTGGAGTGAGGAGCAAGTTCACTGATCTGACGCTGACTTGTACTTAGGCTTAACTGCATTTATAATTTACCCTGGGGGCTCTGTGTTCACGTAGGGTTTAAGAATAATTTAGATTATTTATTTCTTTATTTACTGTATAGCCAAAATCCCTCGTTACGCAGAATTCCGTGAATTTAAAGAATTATCGGGCACTCGAAGTCCACCGAGGTGTCACGGTATTTCACGAGCCTGCCGCGGGTGAGATCCTTCCCACGCGACATCGAGGCTCTTAGGAGCGCAACATGGCTGCCCTCAAAAATAAAAGTAGCTTGTTGATTTGAAATAAATATTGAGAAAATTAAAAAATATTTTTCTCATCGTAGAATTATGGGTTCAGGAGAGTTTAATAGCAAAGTACATCAGAGGGAAGTGTGAAGATAAAAATTTGTTCATGAGGAGCCAGTATGGATTTAGAAAGAAGTTTTCTTGTAAGGCACAACTGGTGGGATTTCAGCAGGACTTAATCATTTGGATTCAGGAGGCCAGTTGGATTGCATAGCCATAGAACTTTCCAAAGCATTTGGCAAAGTGGAACATTGAATATTATTAAAGAAACTGGAGGGAATAGGATTGGACATAAGGGTTGTACTTTGCATAAGAACATTTCTAAATTCAAAAGTTCAGAAAGTCAAAGTAGGAGACCATGTATCACAGGAAGAGAAAGTTTGAAAGGGAATTGCACAGGGTAGTATAATCGGTCCATTACTTTTCTTAATATGCGCAAATGATTTAGGGAACAATGTAACATGCAGATGAAATAATTGCTTATTGGGAAATAAATAACATTGAGGATTGTTCAGGATTACAAAGGGATCTAGACTGTATCCAGCAATGGGTTGAAGAGAATAATATGAAGGTTTATGGAAGCAAATCAACTGTTACAACATTTACAAACAGGAGCTTAAAAACTGAATTTAATTATACTTTGGATAAGGTAATTGTCCCAAGATATTACAAGTGCAAATGATTAGGCGTGTGATTTGAAACTAATGTGCACTGGAAGGGTGATGTTGATGACATTGTTGGGAAAGCATACAGATCGTTACATGTCTTAATGAGGCTACTTAAAGGATGCAACAAAGAAGGAAAAGAGAAAAGTCACTTAAGTATGATTATTATTGGAATATGAAAACAGTGTTTGGGATCCTCACCAAGAATACCTAATAAAAGAAATAGGTGGCGTGCAGAGGAAAGCAGCAAGATTTGTAACCAGGGATTTCAGGAGAAAAAGTAGTGTATCAGAAATGTTAGAGAAACTTGGGTGGGAAACTTGAAGTAAGAGAAGGGAGAAAACTAGACTTGTAGAGCCTATACAGGAGAGGAAGCACTGGGGCAAAATCCATTAGAGGCTTCTGTTGGAAAATCAGGGCTGACCAAAAGTATAAAATTAGAAGGATTTTAAGCAGAAGCGATTGGGTAAATTTTAATTCATTGGGAAGGGCGCGAAGGAGTGGAACAGTTTGCCAGGGAGAGTGTTTGATCCTTTTCCAAAATCTGTACAGATATTCAAGAAAAAAATTAACAGCAACAAAGAAACGAAATGTTAGAGGGCATTCGACCTGTGCAGGTTATTGGAAATGAAGAATGTTTGTGAATTGTGAATAAATTAATTCCATCCCCTGCTCTATGGAGACTGGACAGCCGAAGTAGGGAACTGCTTGTACGGGTGAAGCACATTGGGGACTTCGATGGCCTTGGGACCACTACGGTAGCTGTGAAGGCCCTTCAGAAATTCTGAAAAGTGGTGGCAAAGGGGGCTATGGTTCAGACGCAACAGGTCGTTATGCTTGTTAGGTAACAAAATGGTAAAACAAAATGCAACGTAAATTTTAATCTTATGGCAGTTGTATTTGAAGTAATTCCACATACTGTATGTTGATTATGTTTGTAAGTTCAGAAGATATTACGAGTAGAATTTTGTAAATAATTTACATTTATTAAGGATACAAGGGAATGCCTAGGAACAACTGTGTGTAAGATGGGAAAAGGCGAACATCTTGGTGGAATGATGAAGTGAGAGCAGCCTGTAAACAAAAAGAAGGCTTATCAGAAATGGCTCCAAACAACGGCCGAGGCAGACAGGGATTTGTACGTAGATGAAAGAAATTGAATTGAATTGAATTGAATTGAACTGAATTGAATTTATTGATCATGATTTACATGCCACTGAGACTGAAAAGTCCCTTTATGCAGCGTCTTCTTATAATACAATGCAGATTTATGAAAACAGCAACTACATTTTTATAATATTAAGGTATTAAACTAAACAAGAACAGAGCGAAACAAATAGTTGTTGAATCCAAAAAGAAGTTATGGGAAGATTTTGGTAATAACCTGGAAAGGCTAGGTCAAGCAACCGGGAAACCTTTCTGGACAGTAATAAAGAATCTTAGGAAGGGAGTGAAAAAGGAAATGAACAGTGTTTTGAGTAATTCAGGTGAACTCATAATAGATCCCAGGGAATCGCTGGAGAGGTGGAGGAAATATTTTGAACATGTTCTCAGTGTAACAGGAAATCATCATGGTGGTGTTGCAAACAGCCAAGCTCATGGGGAGGAGGAAAATGATGTTGGTGAAATTATGCTTGAGAAAGTGGAAAGGATGGTAAATAAACTCCACTGTCATAAGGCAGCAGGAATAGATGAAATTAGACCTGAAATGGTGAAGTATAGTGGGAAGGCGGGGATGAAATGGCTTCATAGAGTAGTAAAATTAGCGTGGAGTGTTGGTAAGGTACCTTCAGATTGGACAAAAGCAGTAATTGCACCTATCTATAAGCAAGGGAACAGGAAGGATTGCAACAACTATCGAGGTATCTCATTGATTAGTATACCAGGCAAAGTATTCACAGGTATCTTGGAAGGGAGGGTGCGATCAGTCGTTGAGAGGAAGTTGGATGAACACCAGTGTGGTTTCAGACCACAGACAGGCTGTCAGGATCAGATTTCAGTATGCGCCAGGTAATTGAAAAATGCTACGAGAGGAATAGGCAGTCGTGTTTATGTTTCGTAGATCTAGAGAAAGCATATGACAGGGTACCGAGGGAAAATATGTTCACTATACTGGGGGACTATGAAATTAAAGGTAGATTATTAAAATCAATCAAAGGCATTTATGTTGGCAATTGGCCTTCAGTGAGAATTGATGGTAGAATGAGTTCTTGGTTCAGGGTACTTACTGGGGTTAGACAACGCTGTAATATCTCACCTTTGCTGATCGTAGTTTACATGGATCATCTGCTAAAAGGTATAAAATGGCAGGGAGGGATTCAGTTAGGTGGAAATGTAGTAAGCAGTTTGGCCTATGCTGACGACTTGGTCTTAATGGCAGACTGTGCCGAAAGCCTACAGTCTAAGATCTTGGAACTAGAAAATAGGTGCAATGAGTATGATATGAAAATTAGCCTCTCGAAGACTAAATTGATGTCCGTAGGTAAGAAATTCAACAGAATTGAATGTGAGATTGGTGATACAAAGTTAGAACAGGTCGATAATTTCAAGTATTTAGGTTGTGTGTTCTCCTAGGATGGTAATATAGTAAGTGAGATTGAATCAAGGTGTAGTAAAGCTAATGCAGTGAGCCCGCAGTTGAAATCAGCAGTATTCTGTAAGAAGGAAGTCAGCTCCCAGACGAAACTATCTTTACATCGGTCTGTTTTCAGACCAACTTTGCTTTACGGGAGCGAAAGCTGGGTGGTCTCAGGATATCTTATTCATAAGTTAGAAGTAACAGACATGAAAGTAGCAAGAATGATTGCTGGTACAATCAGGTGGGAACAATGGCAGGAGGGTACTCGTAATTAGGAGGTAAAGGCTAATTTTGCAATGAACTCGATGGATGAAGCTGTACGCATAAACAAACTTCGGTGGTGGGGTCATGTGAGGCGAATGGAGGAGGATAGGTTACCTAGGAGAATAATGGACTTTGTTATGGAGGGTAAGAGAAGTAGAGGTAGACAAAGATGACGATGGTTAGACTCGGTTTCTAACGATTTAAAGATAAGAGGTACAGATCTAAATGAGGCCACAACACTAGTTGCAAATCGAGGATTGTGGCGACGTTTAGTAAATTCACAGAGGCTTGCAGACTGAACGCTGAAAGGCATTAGAGTCTATAATGATAATGTATGTATGTATATGTAGCTGTTTGTCATCATCATCATCATCATCATCTGTTTACCCTCCAGGTTCGGTTTTTCCCTCGGACTTAGCGAGGGATCCCACCTCTACCGCCTCAAGGGCAGTGTCCTGGAGCCTCAGACTCTTGGTTGGGGGATACAGCTGGGGAGTATGACCAGTACCTCGCCCAGGCGGCCTCACCTGCTATGCTGAACAGGGGCCTTGTGGAGGGATGGGAAGATTGGAAGGGATAGGCAAGGAAGAGGGAAGGAAGCGGCCGTGGCCTTAAGTTAGGTACCATCCCGGCATTCGCCTGGAGGAGAAGTGGGAAACCACGGAAAACCACTTCCAGGATGGCTGAGGTGGGAATCGAACCCACCTCTACTCAGTTGACCTCCCGAGGCTGAGTGGACCCCGTTCCAGCCCTCGTACCACTTTTCAAATTTCGTGGCAGAGCCGGGAATCGAACCCGGGCCTCCGGGGGTGGCAGCTAATCACGCTAACCACTACACCACAGAGGCGGACAGCTGTTTGTTTAGTAGAAAAAATTGTTAGTGTAGATTATATAGCCTAATACTGTATTTTAGGAAAACGTCTTCTTCGTTTGTTAATTTAAAATTTAGTGCTTGATAATAATGTGTACTTTTGTGTACCATTTTCCACCCATGTAGACACCTCATTTACAAATAAAGTGATTTTGATTTGAATTTTTTATTTGAAAACTGAGAAAGACCTACGAGAGTTCTAAATTACAGAAGAGATGCTTGTAAATGGACCGCGAAGAAAATAACCAAAGATAAAATAAAGAGGTTTCAGGACAGGGTGAAGCCCAAACGACTATACAGAATTTCTGAAGAAGAGAGAAAGGAAAGGTCTGAAAGGAAGAAATAGTACTGGGGGGACAGGAAAACACGACTCACTAACCATTGATTGAACTATCGTACCCTAAAGTGGGTGAAACGGACAAGAATAATAATAATAATAATAATAATAATAATAATAATAATAAGAAGAAGAAGAAGAAGAAGAAGAAGTCTGAGCTATGTAGATGATTGATGCAACATTTCAGAATTCGTTTCAAAATATTATACATGGCTTATATTGGATAACAGGACATAGCGTATATTCGAATGATAAGTCAAATGTTTATCAGTTCTGCTCCAGAAAATTCCCTTTTAGGGAACTATTTCCGAGGAGTATTTCTAGTAGAAACAAATAGAAATGTTTGTTCCTGACTTAGGCTACTGAGAAATGCAGTTCAAATATTTTCAGCTCACGTGGTGATGGTTTTGAAGACACAAAAGAACAAGTCCGTCCAGGAAGAATTCCACTCTCTTTCAAGGATTCATGTAATTTTCCTTCGATTCTACTGAAGAAATTTATAAGTAGCTTTCCTAATCGACGGGCTGTTCATTGTTTTTTCTTCAGTGACTTCTGCTAATGGAAGATCCTTCACTGAATGCGGAGTTACGCAAGTACATGGTTATCTGTAGCCTTGAACAAACTAGTACTTCGTTTTATGAAAATAACAGTATTGCCGGTTCGTTTCCTCGCTAATAGCGTAGCCTATAACCAATGTTGAAGACTCTGGAAACAACCCACTCCGGTCTAGATGCGAGCATGGCACATAGCGACTGAAATTATGTTCCGGCGGCGACTTTACAAGACGTTAAAAATGTTGTATGAGATTGCATGAAGTTTTAGTTAGGGTTATATGTCACTAGATGGCAGTACTATAGCGGTAATCAGTGATCTGTGATGTTTTTCGAGCGTTTCCTTCTTAGAATTAAGTCCAATATCTCCGATATTGCTCTCTCTAAACATGGCTGCGGAACGTGGAGACAGATAACGTCTCTATTCATGCCCATGGAACGGATTTATGTGTACTAATAATTAATCAAATATGTACATATAACTTATATTTATGTTTTTAATTGACATATGGTATTACATAAGGATTTAAATTACAGAAACGATCATTTCTATTCAGTATTAAAGTTCAATGAAGCACTTCTCGATTTTTTTATCTTCAAAAAAGCGCTCAATGTTTTATTCTCTGTTATCAAAACAATGGATTACAAATATTCTCTTAAGTGCAGGAAAGCGAATCTTCTGTTTTATTGAAGGATAGATATGCACTGACTGAAACTATGTTCAACATCTGAAGAGGTAATGGGGGCATGTTTGAACTTGACAACGGCTGCTGGCTGAAGTCCAACATTAACTTCACACGTCTCCACACTACTTTGCAGTATTTCCGATTTCTTCATATCCAGAGTACAGTGGCCATCATCATTTTTTCTATATATGCAATTGTATGCATCTTTGCCTCTACCACGATTCAGTTGTTCCACAGTATTATTCATAACGTCTAAACTTTCAGAAAATGACAGATGCAAATTTTGAAGCCGTTTCAGGGCTTTTGTGATGCATGACAAATTAACTTAAGTCATTTCTCACACTTGTGTCACAGACAGCTGTTTTATCAGCTCTTGTTGAAGCTGGATCTTCAGAGTTCATGGCATGCAGAACGTTTTTAATAGAGTCCCATGAAGCAATGGAAGAGAATGCACGAATTACAAAATAATCCTGAAACCACTGGCACACTATTGATTGTTGAGCTCTACACAAGTTAAAATATTAAATGTTTAACTTGTTTCTCCATTATTGAGAGGACTGTTAATAGAATTTAATATTTTAGCCGAAATGTGGACTATATTGATTTTAATGACTAAGAGTAAGGAATATATGGGCTAAACTTCGAAATATGGAAAAATATGGAAAATAAACACAGCATTTTTCAACTCCAAACGTTATGATTCGTACAGATAATCTTATTCTTCTTATACTTCCGCTTTTTACCACATCAGTGGGGTCGCAGGTGCGAACAGTGTCGCACATGTGGATTTGGCCCTGTTTTTCGGCCGGGTGACCTTCCTGACGCCAACCCTATATGGAGGGATGTAATCGCAATTGCGTGTTTCTGTGGTGGTTGGTAGTGTAGTGTGTTGTCTGAGTATGAAGAGGAAAGTGTCGGAACAAACCCAAACACCCAGTCCCCGAGTCAGAAGAATTAATCAGACAAGATTAAAATCACCGACCCGGCCGGGAATTGAACCCGGGATCCTCTGAACCGAAGGCCTCAACTTTGACTATTCAGCCAATGAGTCGGACATTCGTACAGATAAAGTATAATTAATTTTAGTTTCCTAAATAGATAGGCCTACGTATTTACGTGGAACTCCGTTCCCTGTGCATGACGAAGTTAGGGCTCAAGGTCCTCTCTGACACTTAACCACTTACTTTAGAATGTACAACATTAAAACCATACAACTATATTACAGAAATCAGGTCGCCTACGGACGTCAAATTGAAAGACATGCACCAGGCCTCACTGGAGGCCACACGCCATTATTATACAGAAATACTAAATATAACAGCAAACCATGAGACATTTTTGTTTACAATGTGTTTTACGTCTCAACGATACAGATAGGTGTTATGGCGACGAAGTGATAGGAAAGGCCTAGGAGTGGGAAGGAAGCAGCCGTGGCCTTAATTAAGGTGGAGCCCCAGTATTTCCCTGGTGTGAAAATAAGAAACTACGGAAAAGCACAAATCTCACATAGAGTGACCGGGATAGGAACTACGGAACCCGGCGGTGAGAGGCCGGCACACTGCCGCCTGAGTAACGGAGGCAGTACGAAGCCATCACAACTCCATACAAAAAAGGTGAAGTGTGGAAATCGTACCACAGCTTAATAATTTAAATAAATGTGTTAGACGCGTGTGTAACTTTGAACATTTATGCGCTGATAGTGGTTTGATATTTTAAAACAAGTCCTGCCCCATTTAACCTGTAATTTGTTTGGTTATTACAACAAAAATATGTAACACCCATCGCTTGGCATTTTCAATGAAAATGTGGTCCTTAATTGAAGAAATGTGAAAATAAACTTCGAGAATGGTGTTTGATATTTATAAGCTCTACCAAAATGAATGTAGAAAGTCAACCCAAACTAATGCAAAAAAAAAAAGCTCGCAAATAAAACTAAATAGTGTAAATAAATAAAAAGAGCAAAAATAGATTTAAATCCTAAAAGACCTGACCAAATTGATTGATGCAGATTTCAAACTCCATGGCAGAATGTGTTAAACCTTTGAGGAGTCGAATCCCGACGCAAGCAGCTGCTGTTTAAGAGTGCTTAACTGTTAGAGACCCATGTTAGCAGATTTACTTGCACGTAAAAGAATTTCTTTCCAAGGTAAAATTACAGGTCCACCTCTGTGGTGCAGTGGTTAGTGTGATTAGCTGCCACCCCCGGAGGCACGAGTTCGATTCTCGGCTCTGCCACGAAATTTGAGAAGTGGTACGAGGGCTGGAACGGGGCCCACTCAGCCTCGGGAGGTCAACAGTGTAGAGATGGATTCGACTCCCCACTCAGCCATCCTGAAGTGGTTTTCCGTGGTTTCCCACTTCTCCTGCAGGCAAATGCCGGGATGGTACCTAACTTAAGGCCACGACCGTTTCCTTCCCTCCTCCTTGTCTATCCCTTCCAATCTTCCCATCCCCCGCAAGGACCCTGTTCAGCATAGCAGGTGAGGCCACCTGGGCAAGGTACTAGCCATCTTCCCCAGTTGTAGCCCCGACCCAGAGTCTGAAGCTCCAGGACACTGCACTTGAGGCGATAGAGGTGGGGTCTCTCACTGAGTCCGAAGGAAAAACCGACTCTGGAGAGTAAACAGTTAAAAAAGAAGAAGAAGAAGAAGAAGAAGAAGAGGTAAAATTACAGTACTCCTCTCCTTTTTAGAACACAACTCTCTATAATAAGGTGAAATATGAGAGTCGTATCACAGCATAATAATTGGTAAATAACCGGGCGAATTGGCCGTGTGCGTAGAGGCGCGCAAACTGTGAGCTTGAATCCGGGAGATAGTGGGTTCGAACCCCACTGTCGGCAGCCCTGAAAATGTTTTTTCCGTGGTTTCCCATTTTCACACCAGGCAAATGCTGGGGCTGTACCTTAATTAAGGCCACGGCCGCTTCCTTCCAACTCCTAGGCCTTTCCTATCCCAACGTCGCCATAAGACCTATCTGTGTCGGTGCGACGTTAAGCAACTAGCAAAAAAAAAATGGTAAATAGCCGGGCTGAATGGCTCAGGAGGTTGAGGCGCAGGTCTTCTGACCCTAATTTGGCACGTTCAATCCAGGCTCAATCCGGTGGTATTTGAAGGTGCCCAAATACACCAGCATCGTGTCGATAGAATTACTGGCACGTAAAATAACTCCTGCGGGACTAAATTCCGGCACCTCGGCATCTCCGAAAATCGTAAAAGTCGTTAATGGGATGTAAGCACAATGACATTATTATTATTATTATTATTATTATTATTATTATTATTATTATTATTATTATTATTATTATTATTATTATTATTCCCGCTCATGTGGTGTAGTGGATAGTGTGATTATCGGCCACCCCCTGAGGCCTGGGTTCGATTCCCGGATCTGTCAAAAATTTGAAAATTTATACGTGGACTCGAACGGGGTCCACTCAGCTTCGGGAGGTCAACTGAGTAGTAGGGGGCGAGTTTCTCTTCTCACCTCAGCCGTCCTCTAAGTGGTTCTCCGTGGTTTCCCACTTCTCCTCCAGGCAAATACCGGGATAGTACCTAACTTAAGGCCACTGTCACTTCCTTCCCTATCCCTTCAGACCTTCCCATCCTCACGAAGTCCCTGTTTAGTGTAGGAGGGGAGGCCGTCTGGGCGATGTGCTGGTCCTCCTCGCCAGTGGTATCCCCCGACCCAAAGTCTCAGGCTCCACGGCACATCCCTTGAAGCGGTAAAGGTGAGATCCCTCGGTGAGCCCGAAGGAAAAAAAAGGTGGAGGGTAAACGGATTATGAAAAAAAGAAAGAGAGGAAGAGAGAAATAAATAATGAAAGCTTGTTGTTATTGTACCGGGTGGTACACCTTTACGTCGCAATTTCAAATCTTCCGCCAATAAGTACTCCTCTACAGGAGAAACTCTGAACTTTAAAAACTGCATCAACTCATTAGTTTCTCAGAAGATGTCTCTACCACAAATTTTGTGGTTACAAAGTTGTCAATACTGTGTGGATTTCAACTTGTTTGGTTTTCAATTAATCAAGAAGTGTGGATATTCTCTCATTGATGTCACCACCTAAAAACTATGATCATGCATCCTGGTGCGAAGTGAAGGAACTTTCCTGAAGAAATTTTGTATTCATAAGTTTTTGTTTTTACTAAATTTCGTTCTTTCATATGTGGGTTGGCAATATTAATCTTTTCTTTCCACCTATTTTGAATTGAACCAATCCAGAATTTCTGTAATTAATTTTTGACCAATCATGTATTTCTTCTTCGACTTTGAGTGTATTTTCAAGACGGACCAATAAACAAAGAGGGTGTGGCTTGATTATTCATGAAAGGTCTCGAATCTTCCACGAGGGTATAAAAACTGCTGATTTTCTTGTCTCTCAGCCACATCATCAACACTTAGCTTAGTGTATGGACGTGTAGCAGGGGGCGGGTAGCACCTCTTCCTTCGGGCAGCAGCTCTTCAACAAGGTAATAGCCGTTTAACATCTTTATTTCTTGCTAGCTCAGCAGTTTAACCCTCGGGGAAGGTCCGAAACATTTTATTATATAACCTATCTCTTAAACATGTAACATTTTGTAAACCTTCACATATCTTTTACTGTAAATCGGGGATAGAGAGTGCTTTACCCTCTCGAGCTCCCCTTCCTTTTGATTTGAGGTGACTACGTTTTCGTAACTTTTTTTTTTTCTACTCTTCCTTAATGTGATAAATTTATTCTGTATACGAGTCACCTCCATAGTTTGGGAATAGCCCCTGTTTCATTGGCCTTGCGCCTCTTAGGTTTTAAGAAGTTTCATGTAGGAGTGCAAATTCACGCCTCCATTCTGTTTTGCATTTTGGGCCATTAACTTAACCTATTATTTTTCTACTAAGGCCATTAGGTTGGGTACAAGATACCCCTGTTTCTTTGTAAGTGTGCCTTGAGGGCAGTGAATAGTAAAGTCCGTTGTGGCTTTTGATAGGCTCAGAACATTGAGAGCGGGTCAGCTCTTTCTTGTATTTGGATATGTGCCTCTAGGAGGCTTGACATTGCTAGGTGGGAGCAAGTGCTCCATGTAATTAGGGGTTTTCTGCCCTTTGGTAATATGTGGTTGTGAGCTGAGAGCTCAGAAATGGTAAAAATTAGGGCTTGTGGCCCAGATTGTTTAATTGTCTCTAAATCTTGGCTTTCCTGGTCTTGTACCTGATTTAACTTGTTGTTATTGGTTAAAATTTGAAGTTTTATGTGAAACTTGTTAAGTTTTGCTGTTGTTGAAAATATAACCTTTAATGCAATTTTAATCAATATCTCTGCTTTGTAGTTACACGCATTCAAGCCCGCACTTTCTCTCACCTCTGCATTCCACGGGTAACCCCGTGACAAGTGGTAGCGGAGCGTGGTTGAATGAGTCTCATTTAAGCCCCTTTTGACGGCTGAATTGAACTCTAACAATTTTCTCAGTTGCAGGAATTTTCCTTTCTATTTTTTTCTAAATTTGTCATCATGTCCGGCCCTCGCGAAGTCCTCCATCCCGGCTATTTGCGCAAGGAGGAATTGATTTATGAATTAACCATTAGAAATGTTCAATCTGGAGGCACGTTTGCGGTAGACACAAAAAAACTGAAGGAGTCATTAGAGTTACCAATTTGTATCCCAACATTGGGAGAGAAAGATATTGATGAGGCTCTCTCCACTATCACTGACAATACTACTGAGCTAGCATCTGTAGTTAGTTTTTTTGAAGTGAGTGATCCATCTCCAAATCAACTCAAAAGAGTACAGACTAGATTGTACCATTTTTCCAATAGAGTTAGCGATCTATTGTCTCTTAAGTTAAATGAACTTCAGGGTAAGGAGGCTAGTGCTCTTATTGAACACCTTTCTAAAATGTCCAGTAAAGTTGGTCAATTGTTATCTGGATCCGCTACTCCCAAAACCGACCAGCCCGCCGTGGTAAACGTAGCTAGCGAGGAGGATTCGTCCAAGGGTGAAGAAGATAGAAAATCCGTGGCAACTCAACAAAATTCTGCCCCATTAGAAAATTAATCTGAGCGTCGTACCTCAATACCACCATTTGTGTTGAATAATGCACCCTCTGAAGCAGTTTCTCCGTCCTTTAGGCCTTTACCTACCATGTCACCCGGGTTCAGTAGTTTCCATTAGCGATGTTGCTTAGGGGTATTTCCAAGTTTTCCGTTAACTCTACCAGTGATGTCATTGCATTTTTAAGATTTTTAGTCGAGTTCCAGGATCACGCCCTTGTCTTTTCTCTTTCCCCATGTCATATTCTTCAGATTATTTATCCCTATGCCATCGGTGTCCTTTCAGACAAAATAGTAAGAGCCATAGCTGATCAATCCTCCATAGAAGACTTCCATGCCCACCTGTTAGCTAATTTCATTCCGGCTCGAACTAGGCCATCTCTAATTCAAAAGTATTATTATAGAGTACAGTGACTGGATGGAAATCTTGCCGACTTCATCCAAGACATTAAATTTTACACTAGGGTATTTGCTCTACATTTCCCTGAAGATCAAATTGTACAGACCATTGTGGAAGGAATTTCACCATCCTACAGGTCATATTTGTGTTTCGCGTCGCGTCCGCAAACTTTTGCGCAGTTAGAGGCTATGGCTGTCTCAGCCGAAGGTGTTAGGTATGCTGACACATTACGTGTCGCGAAGGAGCCACCTCCGTCTTTAAGTAATTTTCGGCCACCACCTCGCCGAACTGTCATTGCTCGCAAATGTTATGCTTGTGGGTCGGCAGATCATCTCCGGAACAAGTGTCCCTTGGTTGAATCTAGCGGGACAAGGAGTGGAGCAGGGTCATCTCAAGGCTGTTTTGAATGCGGCTCGTTTTCCCATATAGCCAAGAATTGCCCGAATACTAATAGCACCCCCTCCTGCTCAACTTCTGTTGCAACATCCACCAACACCAATAATCAAAAGTGACTAGTGGCACCGGCTGAGTCGGCACATTGATCTATCCAAGGCTCAGCCCCGGTTAAAGCCTCCGAAAGCTTGGAACCGGATAGAAGTTCTTCTAAACCGGCAGTTGAATGCCCTACAGAATGTCTTAGGATTGCGGCGGATTCCCCCGCACCTGTACCATTTCTCAAAATTGAATTAAATAATTAACCTGTTGCTGCTTTATTAGATTCTGGGAGTGTTTGTTCCATTATTTCGGCTGAATGGTACTCTAAATTAAAGTCTGTCTGTAAATTTTCTGATTTTTGTTAGTCTTCGGTTCAATGCATTTCGCCTAACACTTCTCCATTAGAAATTTTAGGTTTCATCTTTGCCAAAATTAGGATTGCTAAATGTACTTGGAAAGTAAAATTGTTTGTGGCTAAGCATTTGTCATGCCCCATTATATTAGGAGCGGATTTCATGTCTCACACCAGTCTTGTGCTCGACATTCAGAGCAAGTCGTGCACTTTCAAATTTGCTAGTATTTTCAAAATCCTCTTGTTAAAATGTAATTCTGTGTCGTGTTCATCTGTTTCGCCTACAAAGGATGAGATGTTGTTAGACCTTAGACATCTACCTGAGGAGCAGGCTGAGAGTATTCGTAAGCTGTGTCAGTCGTTTCCAGATGTTTTCTCCGATACTCTTGGTGTTACTGATCTTATCGAATACAAGATTGAAGTTACGGATTCGATTCCTGTTCGTTTTCCACCTTATAGGTTATCTCCACCTAAAATGAAGGCTCTGAAGGAGATCATAGATCAGATGCTAAAGGACGGTATAATTCGGGCCTCTAAGTCGAACTATTCATCGCCTATTTTCTTAGTACCGAAACCCCAAGGTGACTTCAGGCCTGTGATTGACAATAGGGCTTTACATCGGAAGGTGGTGTTACAATCTGTGCCCCTTCCCGACCTTCAATCTTGTTTTCCATGGTTTCGTAAAGCTAAGTTCTTCACCGTCTTAGACCTTAATCAGGCGTATAATCAGATCCCTACCGGGCGAGTTGGCCGTGCGCGTAGAGGCATGCGGCTGTGAGCTTGCATCCGGGAGATAATAGGTTCGAATCCCACTATCGGCAGCCCTGAAATGGTTTTCCGTGTTTCCCGTTTTCACACCAGGAAAATGCTGGGGCTGTACCTTAATTAAGGCCACGGCCGCTTCCTTCCAACTCCTAAGCCTTTCCTATCCCATCGTCGTCATAAGACCTATCTGTGTCGGTGCGACGTAAAGCCCCTAGCAAAAAAAATCAGATCCCTCTAGCTGAAGAATCTAAGCATCTGACAGCTTTTGCCACGCATTGGAACTTGTATGAGTACAACTGCGTGCCTTTCGGGCTCCCCACGGGAGCAGCTGTGCTTACGAGACTGCTGGATAGGGTCTTCTCCGACATCAAATTTGAGTACCTATACCATTATCTTGATGATGTCGTCGTATTTTCTGACACCTTTGAAGAACATCTAGATCATCTAAAAGAGGTCCTTAATCGCCTTCGTAAGGCAGGGTTAACCGTGAAGTTCTCCAAGGTTGCTTTCGCTAAGCCTTCCATGTCATTTCTAGGGCATATTGTGTCGCCCGATGGTGTCGCAGTGGATCATTCTAGAACACAGGCCATCCGTGATTTCAAACTTCCCAAGGACATCAAAGGTATTGCCAGATTCATTGGCATGGTGAACTTCTTCAGGAAATTTATTCCTAACTTCGCCAACAGAGTGGCGCCCTTGAACTTCCTCCGTAGGAAAGGCGTCAAATTACAGTGGGGGCCTTCTCAACAAGCCGCTTTCGAAGACCTCAAACTAGGTCTTTGTAACGACCCTGTCCTTGCTATGCCTGATTTCTCGAAGAAATTCATCGTCCAAAGCGACGCGTCGTCGTCGTCGATGGCTGCAGTCCTTCAAGAGACTGAACTAGGGAGGCGACCCATCGCCTATGCATCTAGGACTCTATCGGCTCAGGAAGCCAAGTATTCCATTTATGAACTTGAAGGTTTGGCAGTCTTATTTGCGCTAGCAAAGTTCCGCCTCTATCTGGAACATGTCAAATTCGACTTGGAGACAGATAAACAAGCCTTAAGTTTGGTCTTAGCTAGGCCGCGTCGTACTGGTCGCATAGCCCGCTGGGCCATCAGGATTTCTGCCTTCCAGTTCGATGTTAGGCATATAAGAGGGTCTGAAAATGTTGTGACGGACGGACTAAGCCGTATGTTTTCCAATGATGTGGAGACCTTTGAACAGGAAGACAGTTCTTCACTTCCCGAGTCCATACCTCCTGGTGCAAATGCCATTCTAACTGATGCTCCCATATTGTTTAGGGATATATAAAAAATATCAACGTGAAGATCCGACGCTGGCCCCTATCATGGAAACCCTTTCTTCTGGGGAGTGTCGTCCCTTATGTATTGAGGAATGGTGTTTTATGTTGCCCGTCGCGGCATGATAAGAAAATGAAAGTTGTGGTTCCAGCTATTCTTGTACCTATGATCTTCAAGTATTACCATGAGACCCCACTAGGGGGGCATTTAGGCATCTTCAAAACCCGAGAAAAGGTCAGAGAGATGTTCATTTGGAAAGGTATGGACGGTGAAATTCGTGAAGTGGTAAAGGCTTGTAAATCTTGTTTGCTTAGTAAACCCACCATGTCCACTAAGCTAGGACTATTAGCTTCTCATCAAGCGTCGCGCCCCATGGAACGCCTCTATATCGACTACGTAGGACCCTTCCGCCAATCAAAGGGGAACGCCAACAAATTCATCCTTGTGTGTGTGTAGATGGCTTCACTAGATTTTCCTGGTTATTTCTGATTAAGCTGGCTACCGCTCAGTCCACCATTTCTTGTTTAAATTCCATCTTTGCTTCTTTTGGTCCGTGTCAATACATAGTTTCTGATAATGCCAAAGCTTTTACCTCCAATCTCTTCCGTAAATTTTGTTTTGATCTGTCCATCTCTCACGTAATTACTTCAGCGTATTATCCTCAACCATCTCTGGCTGAGCGGCTCAATCGTAATCTGAGATCGGCTCTTATTGCGTATCATCATGATGATCATTCCAGGTGGGATACATCCCTGCATTGGTTGGCCTTCGCCTTGAATTCGGCAGTTCATGTATCTCACAAGTTCACTCCAGCTTCGTTGATGTTTAAGTTCATACCCAACACGCCGCTCTCTAACCTTTGGTCTCTTAGTGATATTCTACCTGAGACAATAGATCCCGATAATATTAGAGATCTTTGGAAGAAGGCTAAGGCCAAACTTATAGTTTCTCATGAAAAGGTTAGGGAAAGATATGATCGTGGACGGAGGCTCACTAATTTAAAAGTAGGAGATCAAGTTATGGTCAAAAACTTTGTTCCCGCGGGCAAGCTTGCCCCCAGATTTCATGGGCCGTGTATCATTCTAGATTTCCTAATTCCTGTTACATTATTAGTTAGCAATCCAGCCAACGAGAGGATCTTTAGGGTACATATGTCCCAGATTAAACCCGTGTAATATCCTAGTTAACTTTGCCACTAAACTTTGCTGAAACTCTGAAGGTTATATTTTTCTATTAATCTTAGGCCTTCTACCCTTTGCCTCTTATCTGCTCTGTATAAGTATGTAAGATTTTCCCCTCTGGTTACTCTGATGTCCTTCCCGTGCGGCCATTACCAAGCTCCCGTCTCCTGCTAAACCATACCAGTGGCTAACCAAATTTCCACGCCGCTGGCCCCTCTGCCTCACCAACAAGAACGTACCCTAAAATCATATGTCAACAACGATTCTGCCGCCGAGATCTTACTGTTTCAGTACCCCGCAGCCGTTCGTCGTCTTACCGCTACCGTGGTGGGGTAAGGGCCCACTCCACTCCCGTGATGTCTTCCTGTGAACGACGCGCCGGAGTCTATCTCCCCGCAAAGGCTGCTGTGCGGCACACTATCCGCCAGCTTATCTGGGGACTGTAAATAAACTTCGCATCTGCGGCGTCCTTCAGCACGACTACCTACCTCTCATACTAGCGGGAGAGGTGTATCTGAGGGTACTTCAGGGGTCCGGGGGACCTCGACTGGACATCGGCAGCGGCGGCTGGTCTTGCCGCCCAAATTATCATCATGTAGTTGGCACACTACTTCTGCAAAGACACTCTCAGGCAGGAGTTCAACTAACTCCTAACTATCTACTTCAAAAAAAGGAGGGAAAAAAAATTTTTTGGTTTAAAGGTTCTTCAAAATTCTTGTACAAAACTTTGGAAATTCTTAATGTTTCACCCATGTTCTCCCACAAATCTATTTGCAAGGAAGCTGGAATTCAACTACTTACAAATTATAAACCACAAAGCATGGAACTTTTTTTTTTTGGAAAATAACTTTCTTTAACACTTTTCTGTGTCACCCCTTGGTAGGACATTTGGGGAGGGGGTCTGTACCGGGTGGTACACCTTTACGTCGCAATTTTAAATCTTCCGCCAATAAGTACTCCTCTACAGGAGAAACTCTGAACTTTAAAATCTGGATCAACTCATTAGTTTCTCAGAAGATGTCTCTACCACAAATTTTGTGGTTACAAAGTTGTCAATACTGTGTGGATTTCAACTTGTTTTGTTTTCCATTAATCAAGAAGTGTGGATATTCTCTCATAGATGTCACCGCCTAAAAACTATGATCATGCACCCTGGTGCGAAGTGAAGGAACTTTCCTGAAGAAATTTTGTATTCATAAGTTTTTGTTTTTACTAAATATCGTTCTTTCATACGTGGGTTGGCAATATTAATCTTTTCTTTCCGCCTGTTTTGAATTGAGCCAATCCAGAATTTCTGTAATTAATTTTTGACCAATCATGTATTTCTTCTTCGACTTTGAGTGTATTTTCAAGACGGACCAATGAACAAAGAGGGTGTGGCTTGATTATTCATGAAAGGTCTCGAATCTTCCACGAGGGTATAAAAACTGCTGATTTTCTTGTCTCTCAGCCACATCATCAACATTTAGCTTAGTGTATGGACGTGTAGCAGGGGGTGGGTAGCGCCTCTTCCTTCAGGCAGCAGCTCTTCAACAAGGTAATGGCCGTTTAACATCTTTATTTCTTGCTAGCTCAGCAGTTTAACCCTCGGGGAAGGTCCGAAACATTTTATTATATAACCTATCTCTTAAACATGTAACATTTTGTAAACCTTCACATATCTTTTACTGTAAATCGGGGATAGAGAGTGCTTTACCCTCTCGAGCTCCCCTTCCTTTTGATTTGAGGTGACTACGTTTTCGTAACTGTTTTTCTACTCTTCCTTAATGTGTTAAATTTATTCTGTATACGAGTCACCTCCATAGTTTGGGAATAGCCCCTGTTTCATTGGCCTTGCGCCTCTTAGGTTTTAATAAGTTTCATGTAGGAGTGCAAATTCACGCCTCCATTCTGTTTTGCATTTTGGGCCATTAACTTAACCTATTATTTTTCTACTAAGGCCATTAGGTTGGGTACAAGATACCCCTGTTTCTTTGTAAGTGTGCCTTGAGGGCAGTGAATAGTAAAGTCCGTTGTGGCTTTTGATAGGCTCAGAACATTGAGAGCGGGTCAGCTCTTTCTTGTATTTGGATATGTGCCTCTAGGAGGCTTGACATTGCTAGGTGGGAGCAAGTGCTCCATGTAATTAGGGGTTTTCTGCCCTTTGGTAATACACTGACTGACAGAGCAAATGCAACACCAAGAAGGAGTGGTCAGAACTTTATGCCAATTGCAGGGTAGACTGACGTCACTGAGGTATGCTCATGATGTGAAATGCGCCGCTGTGCTGCGCACGTAGCGAACGATAAATGGGACACGGCGTTGGCGAATGGCCCACTTCGTACCGTGATTTCTCAGCCGACAGTCATTGTAGAACGTGTTGTCGTGTGCCACAGGACACGTGTATAGCTAAGAATGCCAGGCCGCCGTCAACGGAGGCATTTCCAGCAGACAGACGACTTTACGAGGGGTATGGTGATCGGGCTGAGAAGGGCAGGTTGGTCGCTTCGTCAAATCGCAGCCGATACCCATAGGGATGTGTCCACGGTGCAGCGCCTGTGGCGAAGATGGTTGGCGCAGGGACATGTGGCACGTGCGAGGGGTCCAGGCCCAGCCCGAGTGACGTCAGCACGCGAGGATCGGCGCATCAGCCGCCAAGCGGTGGCAGCCCCGCAAGCCACGTCAACTGCCATTCTTCAGCATGTGCAAGACACCCTGGCTGTTCCAATATCGACCAGAACAATTTCCCGTCGATTGTTTGAAGGAGGCCTGCACTCCCGGCGTCGGCTCAGAAGACTACCATTGACTCCACAGCATAGATGTGCACGCCTGGCATGGTGCCGGGCTAGAGCGACTTGGATGAGGGAATGGTGGAACGTCGTGTTCTCCGATGAGTCACGCTTCTGTTCTGTCAGTGATAGTCACCGCAGACGAGTGTGGCGTCGGCGTGGAGAAAGGTCAAATGCGGCAGTAACTGTGGAGCGCCCTACCGCTAGACAACGCGGCATCATGGTTTGGGGCGCTATTGCGTATGATTCCACGTCACCTCTAGTGCGTATTCAAGGCACGTTAAATGCCCACCGCTACGTGCAGCATGTGCTGCGGCCGGTGGCACTCTCGTACCTTCAGGGGCTGCCCAATGCTCTGTTTCAGCAGGATAATGCCCGCCCAAACACTGCTCGCATCTCCCAACAGGCTCTACGAGGTGTACAGATGCTTCCGTGGCCAGCGTACTCTCCGGATCTCTCACCAATCGAACACGTGTGGGATCTCATTGGACGCCGTTTGCAAACTCTGCCCCAGCCTCGTACTGACGACCAACTGTGGCAAATGGTTTACAGAGAATGGAGAACCATCCCTCAGGACACCATCCGCACTCTTATTGACTCTGTACCTCGACGTGTTTCTGCGTGCATCGCCGCTCGCGGTGGTCCTACATCCTACTGAGTCGATGCCGTGCGCATTGTGTAACCTGCATATCGGTTTGAAGTAAACATCAATTATTCGTCCGTGCCGTCTCTGTTTTTTCCCCAACTTTCATCCCTTTCGAACCACTCCTTCTTGGTGTTGCATTTGCTCTGTCAGTCAGTGTATGTGGTTGTGAGCTGAGAGCTCAGAAATGGTAAAAATTAGGGCTTGTGGCCCAGATTGTTTAATTGTCTCTAAATCTTGGCTTTCCTGGTCTTGTACCTGATTTAACTTGTTGTTATTGGTTAAAATTTGAAGTTTTATGTGAAACTTGTTAAGTTTTGCTGTTGTTGAAAATATAACCTTTAATGCAATTTTAATCAATATCTCTACTTTGTAGTTAGACCCATTCCAGCTCGCACCTTCTTTCACCTCTGCATTCCACGGGTAACCCCGTAACAGTTATAAATAAATGTGAGAGACGCGCAGGTAATTGTAATGTGATGATAGTGGTATGACATTAAAAATAACATATTCTACTCCGTATAATCTGTAATTTGTTTGATTATTGCCATTCTGTTACCTAGTGCTTTGAACAATGTTCGTCCAGTGTATTATCAAAACTTTTCTTTTTTACAATTTGCTTTACTGCAACCATACACCCACGCCATTGCCCCATAGAACCATACGACAGCATCATTGTCCCCATAATTTCGGGCTACCGTCATATAGCACCATACGCCAAGGCGTTCGATGGTATATGACCTTTTCAGTCTAGACTCAAATGCCACCTCATCTAGAAAACAAGGAAAAATAAACTTCAAAGTGATGGGTGAGCAAAAGCTTTTTCGACCATGCAAGGATCAACTGCACTCCTCCGTTCTAAAGAATCAAACCAACGGCCTCCTAGGGCCGTGGTGCGTTCGCGACTCATAATATACACTGACTGACAGAGCAAATGCAACACCAAGAAGGAGTGGTCAGAACTTTATGCCAATTGCAGGGTAGACTGACGTCACTGAGGTATGCTCATGATGTGAAATGCGCCGCTGTGCTGCGCACGTAGCGAACGATAAATGGGACACGGCGTTGGCGAATGGCCCACTTCGTACCGTGATTTCTCAGCCGACAGTCATTGTAGAACGTGTTGTCGTGTGCCACAGGACACGTGTATAGCTAAGAATGCCAGGCCGCCGTCAACGGAGGCATTTCCAGCAGACAGACGACTTTACGAGGGGTATGGTGATCGGGCTGAGAAGGGCAGGTTGGTCGCTTCGTCAAATAGCAGCCGATACCCATAGGGATGTGTCCACGGTGCAGCGCCTGTGGCGAAGATGGTTGGCGCAGGGACATGTGGCACGTGCGAGGGGTCCAGGCGCAGCCCGAGTGACGTCAGCACGTGAGGATCGGCGCATCCGCCGCCAAGCGGTGGCAGCCCCGCACGCCACGTCAACCGCCATTCTTCAGCATGTGCAAGACACCCTGGCTGTTCCAATACCGACCAGAACAATTTCCCGTCGATTGGTTGAAGGAGGCCTGCACTCCCGGCGTCGGCTCAGAAGACTACCATTGACTCCACAGCATAGACGTGCACGCCTGGCATGGTGCCGGGCTAGAGCGACTTGGATGAGGGAATGGCGGAACGTCGTGTTCTCCGATGAGTCACGCTTCTGTTCTGTCAGTGATAGTCACCGCAGACGAGTGTGGCGTCGGCGTGGAGAAAGGTCAAATCCGGCAGTAACTGTGGAGCGCCCTACCGCTAGACAACGCGGCATCATGGTTTGGGGCGCTATTGCGTATGATTCCACGTCACCTCTAGTGCGTATTCAAGGCACGTTAAATGCCCACCGCTACGTGCAGCATGTGCTGCGGCCGGTGGCACTCCCGTACCTTCAGGGGCTGCCCAATGCTCTGTTTCAGCAGGATAATGCCCGCCCACACACTGCTCGCATCTCCCAACAGGCTCTACGAGGTGTACAGATGCTTCCGTGGCCAGCGTACTCTCCGGATCTCTCACCAATCGAACACGTGTGGGATCTCATTGGACGCCGTTTGCAAACTCTGCCCCAGCCTCGTACGGACGGCCAACTGTGGCAAATGGTTGACAGAGAATGGAGAACCATCCCTCAGGACACCATCCGCACTCTTATTGACTCTGTACCTCGACGTGTTTCTGCGTGCATCGCCGCTCGCGGTGGTCCTACATCCTACTGAGTCGATGCCGTGCGCATTGTGTAACCTGCATATCGGTTTGAAATAAACATCAATTATTCGTCCGCGCCGTCTCTGTTTTTTCCCCAACTTTCATCCCTTTCGAACCACTCCTTCTTGGCGTTGCATTTGCTCTGTCAGTCAGTGTACAACCTAACTAACTTAAAGGCATAAATGAACGGAGGGAAATTTAGGATGCAATCTTTTTCCGGCAAAATGACAAGCAAGGAAAAGTTTAAAAACCTATTTATTATTCCTTGATAAAATTACGATTAATTTAAATCAACCCTGGATAATTCTACTATAATGAAAACAAAATATACAATGTCCGATGGACTAAATACAAATTTGGAGATGTCACTCCTTTCACTGAGTAAGTTTAATAATTCATTTGTTAATATTTATCGATTAAATGTTGTAGTTGTTCGTTCCATTCCCTTTTTGACATGACAACGAGTATTACATTAATAGTCGGTACAAGATCCTTTTTAAGAACAGTAATATCCTTGTAAATGCGACGGTTCCCTTTATAAGCCTTCTTCACTATTAGAAGAAACAATTATCTATGCAAAAAAATTGGAGACAACTTGGAGTGGTCGCCTAACTAATTAATCATACTACTAATTAAATAAATAAAAGAATAAGCGAACACTAGTGGACAAAATCCAAATCATCAAAATAAAATTTGACTGATGGAGGGTCAAGAAATCGAACCCACATCGCAATGAATGCGATGACAAATAAAGAGGCAGAACCCGTTTTGGAATTCAAACAAAAAATGAAACACAACTCAAGGAGCATATTTAAAAATATGTAGACATATTTTAAAACAAAGTATAAATAATATACGCCTGCAAGTGGCTGTATAACACAAAAAGAAACATTGTGTGACAAAAAATCCTTGGTCTGCCTTGGAGTTCGAACCGATGATCTCCAGGATGCCATCGACAAGCGGATCTCTGAAAACTCCCTATATCAATTATTCATAAGGTCAACAAATCAGTAATAATACTGGCGTTCCATTTATTTAATTTCTTTATAGAAATAGACATGAACGAGTTAAAAATAATCCTTTAAATGTAATCGGGTTTATGTGAAACTCCAAGCATTCAGTCTTAGTGGACAGGCTTGAACAATAATATTGGCAGTGACCCTACTCACAAGGGAAGTGTTAACGCACCCTTTCTAAAATCATAAATCATACAACGTCTAACCACACCTAGTAATGGTCGAACACTCAAGGCGAGACCAATCGTCTCCCTGAAAATACATCATGGTAAATAATATCATTTCAACTGATATCCTCATATCATATTCCAAAGCTCCACTGGCTTATTAATTCTCTGTCCTGTTACAATTCTTTAATTCAATATCAAGCCACTATTCATCTTTTCAATTTCACATCTATGGACTTAGAATGTCCAGGTTCGCATCCATCCGACTATATAGAATATCTCTACCTATGTTTTCCTACAGTTTGAACTCAGACAGAATTCAAATATGGATTTAAACGTATCCATAATATTATTCTAATATTACAGAAAAGCAAATACTTGACATAAAAGGAAAATTTTATCAAAAATGGGAGATCGTTTGTTCGTGTCCAGACTTGTCACAAGTTGCACATATAATTAATACAGCCTTCTACAGTACATATTCTTATCATGCAAAATTACATTAAAACAAGAGTGCCTTCCTATCCCCATGATTATTATGCCGATAGTGGCATCTTGAAGACACTGTCACCATGCATTACCAAAATACGCTTAATATTCCATAAAATAAAAATATACATATCACGGTTTGAAATTATCAATAATACAACTCTATATTTTGCTCTCCTAATCTAAAGCACTCTCAGACTTACTGATATTTTTCCATTAAATCACTTACATGCATTACATTAAAATTATGTTTTACAGGCCCGAAATTTTAGCCCATATAATAGAATTTGCATTTCTATCTCGATGAATGTGTTTTAAACAATATGAAAACCACTCACAAGTCTCTTTCTAATTCAAGAATATGTGCAATTTACATTACTACCCTAATTTATGTGATCTACATATTACACAACCGTGCATTTATTCGCATAATACATACGTTTTCTGTACTTATCATCATGTCGTGAAATCCATGGCTTGGGCCCAGGAAAAGGCCCTTATCCTCGTTTAGCCTCTCATGGCGCTGACGTGGATCACAGGTTCGAATCCTCTTCTATTCCTGCTGAGCACGTTCATAATCCCAGGGTCCTCTTCTTCACTGTAACAAGTCTAACGACGTTGACAAAAGTTGCATCACTCAAAAACACTATTTTTCCAAACTGTAACACAGTTCTCGCGGTCACGTTACTTAAATGCTTTCAATACTGTCACTTGGACAAGGTTTTTCACACCGCGTATTTGCAAAATGTATATTATCACTCCCGAATACAGGTAAGGTCGAAACACCAGCGGACAGTGGGTCTGCCTTCAATCTTTCACGTCAAGTGGATATTGTGTCAACATGGCTGCCCCTTTTATAACATTACCCCTACACACACAATAGACGGCGGTCAGTCCCCACCACTTTTTTTCATATTAGTGTTTCTACGGGTTGTACGACATCGGTAATGCGCTCAAATGTGTGACTCAGACTCTTCAGTACTCTTGTTATGTGCGAAACACGCATCGATCGGCGGTTTATTTAAAATTTATTATCAAAATTATGCCTTTACGGGGTTCTTCGTGCGGAGTCTGCGTACTTAGTTGGCGTGGGGACGCTACTAGTGGTTATATAATAAAATGGTAGCGTAATTTTCCACATGTTAACATTTTATAAACAACTCGAATTTTGGCAGAGGTCTATTATGAAAACATATGACATGCCGAGGTTTCTTCAACTAATTGTTATGTATCTCTCGAAATCTTACCATACAAATCAAGCTTGCATGTTGGCATTGCCGTGTTTCGGCAATTTTTAGTGGGCGGACTTATTAGTATTGATTTTCCTCCCTTGTCATTTTTCATAGCTCGCTCTCTTTCTGGGGATTCCTCCAGCTATGACAGACTCGTGTTTACACCAAGTTAGAGGCATTGTGCAAACAGATGCAACCTAATGCAACTTTCTGTAATATGGACAAGGGAGCTTAACAAAAGTTTTCACCACCTAAAATAATTATTAAATAAATATGTACATGACCGATACGGTCATAACATATTCTACTCCACATAACCTGTAATTTGTTTGATTATTGCCATTCTGTTACCTGGTGCTTTAAACAATGTTCGTCCAGTGTATTATCAAAACTTTTCCTTCTTTACAATTTGCTTTACGTCGCACCGACACAGACAGGTCTTATGGCGACGATGGGATAGGAAAGGCCTGGGAGTGGGAAGGAAGCGGCCGTGGCCTGAATTAAAGTACAGCCCCAGCACTTGTCTGGTATGAAATTGGGAAACCACGGAGAACCATCTTCTGGGCTGCCGACATTGGGGCTCGAACCCACTATATCCCAGATGTAAGCTCACCGCTGCGCGCCCCTAACCGCACGGCCAACTCGCCCGGTTATCACAATATTGGGACTTCTGTTATTTATATGTCAATATTATGCAGATTTCACATTGTGCAATTAAAATGGGCATGGAACGTTTTGGTATTTGATTAATTGTTCTTCCCAATGTATTCATTGTGTGCTGTGAACATGTATGGATACGTTTTCTTAAAACTATGAAAAATAATTTTGGTTCAAGGAGTTAATTTTAAAAACATATTGTTCAAGCCGTGCACACTTTTTTCTTTTTCCTCTCTTTTATAATTAGCCATCATGGAACATGGAACATTTTGCCAGTTGCGCCCTTCATATATACCTGAATTTTTATATTCTGTGGTTTTGACTGTTGGATGTTTATCAGTTACACATTGACTATTCAGATGCAGCAAACCGGACATGACGAACAGTCGTCAGCTATAATGAGGTAAATATATATAATTACCTTAACGGTTCGCTGTCGATCATAACAAATGTTTGGTATTTAAACATACTATGGCTGATACAGTGTGATGTGCTCAGTCGTCTGGCACCCTCTCTCATCAATTGTTTCTCATCTGACCTCATGAGGCCGAGTGAAACGCGTTTGAACCCTGCGACGAGGAGTAAAATTCTTGAGCGAAATAGCAATTGAATATAAGTGCTCTAGGAGAATAAGCAAGGACTTACTCTTCACCACGAAGCTTTTTGTTTTGTTTTTCTTCTTCACAAACTGCTGTTGGACACCCAAGTTCCAGTCGTTTTGATTGGTAATACAGTTGTGACTTCCCCACTCGGAGAACAATCATCAAATGAGAAATGCAACCATTCAAGCTAAGGGCGCCAATCTTTAAGTTGAGGACTTAAAGATAAAAATTTATAATCAAGCTTGGACGGACTCTTATCACAGGGGTGGGGTGATAGTGCACTAATCATTAAGCAGGAGAATTAAAAATCAAAAGGCTAATTAAGGCAGATTGATTAAAGTGAACAAGAAAAATACTATTTATTAGATTTAATATAAATGACGACGGTTTAACGAAGACTGAATTTAAAATAGAAAATGAATTTAATAAAAAATTGAATGACTCTACTTCGCGAAAACTTGCAATATCTTTAACTCGCTTGCTCACCATTTAGTCTTGTTCTGCTGGTCCTTGGAAGGCTTCCCTCCTTGTAGCTGGAACATCATCGGTCGTCTTTGATATCTCTTCATCTGCAGCGAAGTACCATTCCTGCCTTGCAAATTGCACCCACCACTAATTGGAAGATGACTTCAAAACTAACACTCCCTATTATGCTTTATCCCTTATTTTGGAGATAAGCCCTAAGTCATAGTTAGCAGAACCACCTTGGATTATTTGGAGAGGATACTCAATTAAGAATCCTTCCAACTTTACTGAAAATATTCTCTGAAGTTTCATTTCTATCTAGATTAATACTACCTATTGACTTAGACTGGTTCAACCGGTCTTGTAGCCGTGCTGTACGTAATTACTGATGAGAGTGGCTCTACATCCCTCATTCAAAATTTCTAAGTACCACGTTGTGGTAATGAAGTAGAATGCTAACGCAGAATCAAACGAATAATAATACCGAAGAATGCAGCAGAGTCCAGTAGTAGAGATGAAGCCAAGAGCTCCAGCATGCCCTTTTATAACCTTTACTGGTGCTAATTACAGGTCGCAACACGTGGTCCAATCAGATGACATGTCTCTCCCCACTCCAGATATTAGAGTTGACGGGTCTTAACTCTGATATTAACTGTTCTTCTATTGGTCCATTCACTCATTATCCATGGCAACATGACGCTCCTTTCAAAATATATGCGTTGATCAGTTTAAATAATTCTGGTCGAAATACGGTAGCTTACGTTAGGACGCGTGAACACGTGCTCGCTTTCCCAGAACTTGATGTCTAAATTTGTCCTTTCTCCCTCCTCGGTGATGTGGCAAGATAGCGGAAATCTACTGCAAGTTAATTTTAAACAAATGTCGCAAGAATCTAAGTGAATATTAGAATATTCAGCCCTCGTTTACAAGTCGTAGTTACAAAGTAATGAAATGATAGTGAGCAAATGATTAAACATGAATTATAATACAATTACATACCAAAATAAATATCATGACGTTAAATTCTTGAATTAATTACACATAATAAAATTAACATAATTACACTGTAACGTCTGGAACGTTACATACGCCCCCATGAGTTCTTAACAAATATCATATGAGTTGAGAACTCACACACTTACTCCCACATTGACTTGAAATACCTCTATTACCTGCCCATAACGAGCGACAGTATTTTCATACAATTAATTATCTCTCACTCTTTCCATCATATCTCTCTTAGACTGCTTACAATTGCGACTGTCTGTTATTTCAGTTCATCTTGAGGTTTAGATGCTAAATTATGCCCAACATGAGCAACTTTTCACTTTTGTAAAAAAAAAAAAAAAAACAAGATTATCCTAGAAAATATAACATAATATATATACAATTTCAGATTATAGACTCTGCCGAGTGTCTATCTGTCCTTTTACTCCCCATCTCTCAGACATTCTTTGCTAGATAGCAATAACACGTTCTCTTCCAATCTATTACATTAGAAACATGGAAAACAAATGATACAAACAATTTACACTTTTATCACTCTTTCGAATGTTTCAAACTTATCTTGAAGCAGGATGTAATACACTTCACTCGAATACACACGTGATTTAAGCTCACGGTAAAATTATTGCAAGTTAGAAATGCACATACGGAAAAATTAATTATTTGCCGTCGTCAGCTTTAATTAGCCTTCTGTAACATCTCAGAAAACAAATATATAAAATTTCATGGCCTCACATACGGAAAACAGATGATCTATCGTCAATGAACGAGCGTAATTCTACCGCTACACAAACACCTCCCTTGTTTACAAACACAACTAGGAAATACCACCACAATAGAGACGTAAACTTATCCACTCGTAGTCTGACATAACAAGTAGCAACTTCCCCGAGTTACTGACCTATATCTCACAATCCGGTTCAGCCACCTCACACGACAGGTATCTCCGTAGGCTACTAATGTTATATGAACCATTCATTACGCTCTCGCCATCCGCTAACTTGTAAGCACAGGGTCCTAGTTTACGATGTACTTTATAAGGGCCTTGATATAACAGAAAAAATTTCTTAGTTACCTTATCCTCACTATTTGACAACATGGGAACTCTCACCAAAACCATATCACCTACCTCAAAGTTATCCAGTACTTTACGTTTCTGTTGCCTTTTACGTTTATCTCCAGATTTAATCAGGTTCTCCCGTGCCATTCGGACGTAAAATTCAGCATTACGAGGCGGTTCCTCAGGCAAACCTAACACTCTCACTAGTTCATTCTGAGGCTTACAACCAAAATGAACTTGTGACGGCGTCAATCTCGTGCTTTCATGTTGAACTGCATTGATCCATGTCTCTATGCGGGATAAATGAGCCACCCAGGCTGTATGCTTATCGAACACTAAGCATCTAAACATGCGAGATAACTCTTTCATAACGCGCTCACACATATTGCCCTGAGGGTATCTAATAGATGAATGAACCTGTGTAATACCTAGCTCTCTAATTATGGACTTCCATTTTTTCGAAATAAATTGCGGTCCACTGTCTGATAATATTCTACAAGGAGTACCTAATTCAGTGACATACTTCTCTTTGATTATACGACTACAAGATTTTCCAGTGGCTTTTCTCATACCGTATAATCTGACCAGTTTCGAGAAGGCATCAATAATGACTAAAATATATTGGAAGCCGAACTGTCCCTTTACCACAGGTCCAAATAAATCAGTACACACCAAGTCACCAGGTCTTTCTGAGATTACTGCCTGACGAGGTCCTTCTAAATAGCGGTTAGGAACTTTGCTACGCTGACACAGATCGCAAGTGGAAAGAATTTTTCTTATATCTCTTCCCATCTTGTCCCATATAAAATTCTGTCGGATCTCATACAGAACTTTATTAGCTCCAAAATGTCCTAATTCCTTGTGGATAAACCAAATCAATTCCACACGTAGCGCTTTGGGTACACAAATCCCCCAGAGATCCTCGCCACATTTCCTGGCTAGAAACCCGTTAACCAGTTTGTACATGTGCCTACCATGCGACACAGTGAGCTGCTCTCCTCCCTGTAGTACAGACAAAGGTTCCCGACATTCTTCGTCTACCGACTGTTCAACCAATAGGTTACGTAGTCTCTTTAGAGCAGTTTCATTTTCCTTAGACAGACATGTACATATAATAATGCCCTCACGTGGCTCTAGAAGGCTACCTTCTTCGCTCAACTTCGGATCACGTGACAATAAATCAGCAAGGACATTATTCTTTCCCTTAATGTGAGTTACTTTAAAATCATACTCTTGTAGGGCGAGTATCCATCTACTAACTCTGTTAGATGATAATTTACACTTGGATACAAAAGAAAGAGCATGATGATCCGTCCTAATTTCAAATTCGGTACCTAAAACATACATCCTAAATTTACTCAGGGAGTATACGATGGCTAAGAATTCAAGTTCCGTTATAGTATAACGCTTTTCAGCAGCACTTAAACCTCTGGAAGCTAAAGACACAATCCCTAAATTACCATCATCATCTACTTGACATAGTGCACCAGCGATACCACAGTGAGATGCGTCCGTCAGCAACACATACTTCCTATCGGGCATGGGGTATCTCAAAACAACCGCCTGCCTGAATCCTTCTTTTAATTTTAGGAAAGCTCTATCATGATCTTGTGTCCATTCCCACTTACTGCCAGCTTTCAATAGTTCTCTAAATGGCTCTAGTAAGTTACCAAATCTCACTACAAATCGTCTGAAAAAATTACATACACCAATATACGATCTGATCTCCTTAATATTTCTAGGTGTCGTAGTATTCAATATTTTTTCAATTCTTGTGCTCTCAGGCGTCACTCCCATTGCCGATACACGGTGCCCCAAAAAAGTCACCTCTCGTCTACTGAAAACACATTTGTCAAGTTTCAGAGTAAAACCAGCATACTCTAATTTAGAAAAAACCCTCTCCAAGTGGTCCAAGTGCTCTTCAAAGGTACTAGATCCTATAACCAAATCATCGATATAAATAGTAGCATAATCTCCAGTATCGTCTCCCAAGGCAATACTAAGTGCGCGAATAAGAGCTGCCGAACTCGTACGGGTCCCAAAAGGAACACGCCTAAATTGGTACAAACTATGCTTATAGCTGAAAGCAGTAAGAGGCCTGTCTTCTGATCTTAAAGGTATCTGCCAAAAACTACTCCTAAGATCTAACGTAGAAAACCAACTCTTACCCTGAAAATTCTGTATCAACTCTTCAATGGTTTGTGATCTCAACTGATCAGCACCAATACGTCGGTTCATCTCTCTGCCATCAATACACAAACGTATTGATCCATCAGACTTAGGCACGACAATTAAGGGATTAACATACTGACTGTTTGATAATTCAATCACATCGTCTGCTAACATAGCTTGAATTTGATCCTCTACAGCTTTTGCATATTTGTGTGGTATCGGATACCGCGGTCCGCTGAATGGAGTCTTATCCAGCACAGAAAAAGAATGTTCATACAGATGGGTAACACCAGGTTTCTCGGAAAAAATCTCCACGTGTTCACACAACACTTCATATAACTTGTCCTTCTGGATTTCATTTAACTCACTTCGACTTACGGCTTCTTCCAAGCCACACATCTTATCCTCATTAATCCACAACTGACACAACTTCAGGCCCTCACTAGCCTCTTCATTTACTTTAGAAACCTCTCTCATTCTCCACACTGTACTAACTTCCGTTTTCCTCTGAATTTCCTCCTCAAACTTGACCTTGATATCCTCATTATTCCACCTCAAATTTAGCATAAGATCATTGTAATTTAACTGAGCCAATTTTAACGTTAACCAGTCAGATCCCAAGATAAGATCAAATATTAAATGCGGAATTACCAAACATATCTGAACGCTAATAGAATTATTAATGCAGATCGGGACAGCTACTTGTTTACAAATTTGCTTAGACTTCTTTCCAACAGCCGTAATGATAAAAGTAGACTTAACAGGCATTTCCTCCAACTGAATACCCTGTTTCACTAATGACTCATACCACTGAGAACTAATACATGATATTTGGCTACCAGAATCAATCAAAACTTTAACCCACGCCCCCCAGACTTTCAATTTAACAACGGGATTGACTACTTTATTACTTGAATCTTCATTATACTGCTCGGGTTCATACAACAAATCGTCTCTAACATCGAGGTCATATGGTAACACTTTCATGGCAAGACACTTCGCTACCTTCGCACTAGGCTGGAATTCTGACCTAACATTACAGCCTGTAGTTAGTTTAAAGTTTCCCTTTGTGTATTGACGTTGGACTCATTAGTACATTGCTCTGGCCTCCGTTGGGAATTTCCTGTCCTATATTCCTGTGCTCCGCTCCTGCTGTTCTGCTGAGGTCTGAACTGATTGCGAGCTTCGTGATTCTGTGTTCTACCGTTATGTCTCATTCCGTTGTGATGACTAAAGTTCTGAATATTCTCCGTTCTACTCCTAAGGTTACCTAACGCATCAAAACTGCCTAGTAGGTTCTCCATCTCCTGAATAGTACCAACTTTTTGCATGCAGGCCGCTTCTCTCACCCTGTCCGGAAAATGTCTTAAAAGTAGTCTTACTACATCAGACCCCTCGGTTATACCATCTAAGTTCTGACAAATCATGACATGTGCCAGGAAGTACTCGGTCATAGTAACTCCTTCATGCTGTTTGTACCTCCCAAATACCACCCTTTCTCTCTCCCGAGCTTGTATCGCTTCATTCCAGAATTTCTCTCTAAACTTATTTCTGAATTCTTTCAGGTTCGTCATCGTCTGCCTATATACCATGAACCAAGACCGTGTTTCTCCTACAAAAGCATGGTCAATATTTTCCATAACGTCTTCCCAGTCCATAGACCCTTCCTCTAGACGCTTTTCAAATCGTTTTTCTATCATCTTAAGGAAATCTAGCGGGTTCGTTTGTTTCCCATTAAATTTAGGTAGTTCAATTTCCCTAATGTAGCTATTTCCTAGACATTGCCTTCCCGTGAAAACCTGTTTAGCCTTTGCCACCTGTTTTAACTGATTTTCTGCTTTCTCCATCCGGCATTCTACATCTCTGTCTCTCCTATCAATTTCTCTCTCCAAATTAACCTGCTTCTCTTTCAATGTCCTAATTTCAATCTTATTCTCTTCAGCTATCGCAAACCTTTCTTCACTTGCCCGGGTCTCATCTTCTATTCTAAGCTTTACCGTGTCAATCTCTTGTTGTACGTGGTCTTTAAATATCCGTATTTCCCCTCTTTGAGTCTCAACTCTCTTATCAATACTAGTGACCTGCCTCATTACTTCCTCCCTAGTAGAGTTGTTTTCCTTCCCCATTAATTCCAGGAATTCACTTCTCTGCCCCGCAAACTTTTCTTCTACCCCTTTCCCTCGCCGTTCATATTCACTTTTCTGGTCCTCTAATCGCTTATTAAAATGTTCATTTTTTACCACCAGATCGCGTAACTGCCTACTGTGTTCGTCCATTCTCCGATTCGCTTCCTCCTTATTTTCCCTCATCTCCCTGCTTAATTCAGCTTTAGTTTGCTCTAACTGTTCTTTAAGTTCATATTTAATATTCTCAATTTTAGTGTTAGTTTGTTCTAATTCACCTTTAAGCTCAGATTTTGTTTGTTCTAATTCACTTTTTATTTCAGTTTTACTGTCCTCTATCTTACTTAACATTAATTGCATCATTCCCATTAACTGATCATTATTATTACTTTTATTGTTAGTGTTCACTTCCGCTTCGCCCCCCATCCTACTATCATCTGACTCCATACTGACTTCTTTCTGCTTGCCTTCACTCTCCATACTACTTACACTACTATCTTCAATTTCCTCTACTAGACTACACAACTCTTCCTCTGAACTCAATACGTTATTACCTTTTATCGCCCGTCCACTGCGCAACATCCTCTCCTCTTTCGTCTGATCAGCCATGACCCTTCCCACAATCAAACACTCCTAATGAAACGTGGATATCCAAATTTTGCCCATAATACGAATTCTGATATCGTTACCGTCATTAACTGCTCCGTACTTAATGATTTTCTCGCCACACGTTGGAGCGGCATTTATGTGACTTCCCCACTCGGAGAACAATCATCAAATGAGAAATGCAACCATTCAAGCTAAGGGCGCCAATCTTTAAGTTGAGGACTTAAAGATAAAAATTTATAATCAAGCTTGGACGGACTCTTATCACAGGGGTGGGGTGATAGTGCACTAATCATTAAGCAGGAGAATTAAAAATCAAAAGGCTAATTAAGGCAGATTGATTAAAGTGAACAAGAAAAATACTATTTATTAGATTTAATATAAATGACGACGGTTTAACGAAGACTGAATTTAAAATAGAAAATGAATTTAATAAAAAATTGAATGACTCTACTTCGCGAAAACTTGCAATATCTTTAACTCGCTTGCTCACCATTTAGTCTTGTTCTGCTGGTCCTTGGAAGGCTTCCCTCCTTGTAGCTGGAACATCATCGGTCGTCTTTGATATCTCTTCATCTGCAGCGAAGTACCATTCCTGCCTTGCAAATTGCACCCACCACTAATTGGAAGATGACTTCAAAACTAACACTCCCTATTATGCTTTATCCCTTATTTTGGAGATAAGCCCTAAGTCATAGTTAGCAGAACCACCTTGGATTATTTGGAGAGGATACTCAATTAAGAATCCTTCCAACTTTACTGAAAATATTCTCTGAAGTTTCATTTCTATCTAGATTAATACTACCTATTGACTTAGACTGGTTCAACCGGTCTTGTAGCCGTGCTGTACGTAATTACTGATGAGAGTGGCTCTACATCCCTCATTCAGAATTTCTAAGTACCACGTTGTGGTAATGAAGTAGAATGCTAACGCAGAATCAAACGAATAATAATACCGAAGAATGCAGCAGAGTCCAGTAGTAGAGATGAAGCCAAGAGCTCCAGCATGCCCTTTTATAACCTTTACTGGTGCTAATTACAGGTCGCAACACGTGGTCCAATCAGATGACATGTCTCTCCCCACTCCAGATATTAGAGTTGACGGGTCTTAACTCTGATATTAACTGTTCTTCTATTGGTCCATTCACTCATTATCCATGGCAACATGACGCTCCTTTCAAAATATATGCGTTGATCAGTTTAAATAATTCTGGTCGAAATACGGTAGCTTACGTTAGGACGCGTGAACACGTGCTCGCTTTCCCAGAACTTGATGTCTAAATTTGTCCTTTCTCCCTCCTCGGTGATGTGGCAAGATAGCGGAAATCTACTGCAAGTTAATTTTAAACAAATGTCGCAAGAATCTAAGTGAATATTAGAATATTCAGCCCTCGTTTACAAGTCGTAGTTACAAAGTAATGAAATGATAGTGAGCAAATGATTAAACATGAATTATAATACAATTACATACCAAAATAAATATCATGACGTTAAATTCTTGAATTAATTACACATAATAAAATTAACATAATTACACTGTAACGTCTGGAACGTTACACAGTCATCAGTAACTCCACAGTACCCACGTCCTGATAAAGCAGCAACAATGTTTAATAAGTGGGAGATATAATGTAATTGCTGCCTGCTGTCATTTTTTTATGGTTACAGTGCTTTTGCACCCATCTCTTGGCACAGGCCAGAGTAAAGTGTTGCTTCCACCGAAGTACCAGTCAACATCCATGGCTGTGACAATATGGAAGTTGCTGGGGTATGGGTAGTGCTGAGTAAATGACATTCAGAGCATGACTAGAGCATCTGAGTGTTATGAAAGGTGCTGCTCATAGGGTCAGTCGTGCTGCAATAGTACTTTCTGACCCAGTGAGGTAAGCAATGGCAAACTACCTCACTCCTCATCTTTTTTTTTTGCTAGGGGCTTTACGTCGCACCGACACAGATAGGTCTTATGGCGACGATGGGATAGGAAAGGCCTAGGAGTTGGAAGGAAGCGGCCGTGGCCTTAATTAAGGTACAGCCCCAGCATTTGCCTGGTGTGAAAATGGGAAACCACGGAAAACCATTTTCAGGGCTGCCGATAGTGGGATTCGAACCTACTATCTCCCGGATGCAAGCTCACAGCCGCGCGCCTCTACACGCACGGCCAACTCGCCCGGTACTCCTCATCTTGCCTAGTACGCCTCATTTTGGTACTTCAATTGGTTTTTGGGGTTTCCTTATAACCGCATAACCTTTGGTGGTGCTATTTGAGGATCCAACCAGCCTCTGGGCTGATGACCTAACAGACAGACAGACATAATGTAATTGATTCCTTCAAAGGAATTGAGAACTGTAGGTTTGAAAGTTTTGTATTTTTGTTTTGTTGCTTGTTTTTCATAGCAATTTAACGGCGCACTACCACAGAAGGTTTTCGGCGACGCAAGGAATGGAAAGGGTTAGGATTGGGAAGGCAGCGACCGTGGCCTTAATAAAAGTACAGCCCAATCATTTGCCCGGTGTGAAAATGGGAAACTAAGTAAAACCATTTTCAGGGTTGCTGACAGTGGGATTCAAACCAACCATCTCCCGAATGCAAGCTCATAGCTACACGCCCCTAACCACGCGGCCAATTCGTTGGGTGAAACAATTCATGATGAAAATGAATGCATGAATAAGACGAAGTTTCCCGACGATTTGACATATGAACTAGAACTTTAACGTTTGTGAAGTATCTCAATGGTGGTTATCGTAAACAATTAATTAGTAATTCAGAGCATTCGAACGGTGTACGCGGAGACTCATTTTTGTCATCAATCCTTAGACTGGTCTGATGCAATTCTCCGATCCATCTCACCATGCTCTATCTCATCCCAATTAATTTTCATACCGGTAATAACACCTTCCCGTCCACCTCTGTGGTGTAGTAGTTGGTGTGATTAGCAGTCACCCTCGGAGGTCAACTGAGAAGAGGAGGGTTCGATTCCCACCTCACCCATCCTCGATTTTTTTTTTTTTTTTTTTTTTTTGCTAGTTGCTTTACTTCGCACCGACACAGATAGGTCTTATGGCGACGATGGGACAGGGAAGGGCTAGGAGTGGGAAGGAAGCGGCCGTGGCCTTAATTAAGGTACAGACCCAGCATTTGCCTGGTGTGAAAATGAGAAACCACGGAAAACCATCTTCAGGGCTGCCGATAGTGGGGTTCGAACCTACTATCTCCCGAATACTGGATACTTGACGCACTTAAGCGACTGCAGCTATCGAGCTCGGGAATTCAACTCTTCACACCAGGTAAATTCTGGGGCTGTACCTTAATGAAGACCACTCCAAGCCCTTTCCTATCCGATCGTCGCCGTAAGACCTATCTGTGTCGGTGCCACGTAAAGCAACTAGTAAAAAAAAAGGAACCGTAACTAAGTGAAGGTCACGGCCGATTCCTTCCCTCTTCCTTGCCTATCCCATCTGCCACAACGCCCCTGTTCAGCACAGCCTCGCTGGGGGAGGTACTGGTCCTCTACTCCAGTTTTATCCCCGACCAAATGGCTTGAGAGGGTAGAAGTGAGATCCCTCGCTAAGTCCGAGGGAAAAACCAAACCTGGACGGTAAACGGATAAATAATAATAACGAAAATGAAAACCTACGACCTGTTTTCCAGTCATTGCCCGGGTCAGGGATGGAATGAATGAAGCAGATATAGGCTATTAGTACGATGGGGTCGCCACTCCCAAAGTGATTTATTAATGACTGATAGATACAATGAAATGGAATGGAGAGTGTTGCTGGAATGAAAGATGACAGGGAAAACCGGAGTACTCGGAGAAAAACCTGTTCGGCCTCCAATTTGTCCAACACAAATCTCACATGGAGTGACCGGGATTTGAACCACGGTATCTAGAAGTGAGGGGCCGATGCGCTGCCGTCTGAGCCGCGGAGGCTCCAATAATAATAATAATAACAATAATTGGTGGAATAACATATGTGAGGAAGCACTTATGGAAAGAACGAAAAAGTGGAAATGTTCCGGAAAGAATGAACACTATGAGCTATTTAAACAACAAAGAAAGGAAACAACAAGAATAATAAGGCAGGTTAAAAGATCTTTTGAAAAATCGCAGCTAGTAGAAATTGAAAATAATTTTGTAAGAAATCATCATCATCATCATCATCTGTTTACCCTCCAGGTTCGGCTTTTCCCTCGGACTCAGCGAGGGATCCCACCTCTACCGCCTCAAGGGCAGTTTCCTGGAGCTTCAGACTCTTGGTCGGGGGATACAACTGGGGAGTATGACCAGTACCTCGCCCAGGCGGCCTCACCTGCTATGCTGAACAGGGGCCTTGTAGGGGGATGGGAATATTGGAAGGGATAGACAAGGAAGAGGGAAGGAAGCGGCCGTGGCCTTAAGTTAGGTACCATCCCGGCATTCGCCTGGAGGTGAAGTGGGAAACCACGGAAAACCACTTCGAGGATGGCTGAGGTGGGAATCGAACCCACCTCTACTCAGTTGACCTCCCGAGGCTGAGTGGACCCCGTTCCAGCCCTCGTACCACTTTTCAAATTTCGTGGCAGAGCCGGGAATCGAACCCGGACCTCCGGGGGTGGCAGCTAATCACGCTAACCACTACACCACAGAGGCGGACTTTGTAAGAAATAACTCCCGAAATTTCTATCAGACCTTTAAGAATAACCTGAAAGGTTATCAATCCCGGACCATTTGCTTCAGAGATGCAAATGGTAATATTGGCCTTAACAATGCCGAGAATTGTGACATTCTGGCAAAACACTTCGAACACCTGCTGAACTGTCTTGAGCCAAATCATAAATTGGAATTTTCAGAAATTCAGGAAAATCTAGAAGCTGATTCACCTCCAACAGCGGAGGAAATAAAGGAAGCATTAAAAAATCTTAAAAATAACAAAGCTAGTGGGGAAGACTCCATAACAGCTGAACTTTTAAAATGGGCTGAACCAAAAATTATAGAAGATCTACAAATAATCTTTGAAGAAATTTGGGAAACAGAAAAGATCCCAGAGGATTGGAAAGTGGCTCTAATACACCCATTACACAAGAAGGGTAACAAGCAAGATGTCAACAACTACAGAGGTATCTCTCTCTTGCCAGTTGCTTACAAGATATTCTCAACAAAACTACTAAATAGAGTAAAATCGACACTGGACAGTAAATTGGGTGAATATCAAGGTGGATTTAGAGAAGGAAGATCTTGCTCCGAACAGATTTTCAACCTGAAATCTATAATTCGACACAGATTAATAAACTCCAAAGACATAGTTGTAACATTTATTGACTTTAAAAAAGCTTTTGACTCTGTTGATAGGGAAACCCTAGATAAAGTAATCCGTAAATTTGGAGTTAAAACTAAATTGGCAAACCTAATTCGTGAAACACTTACAGACACTATCTCGAAAGTAAAATTTATGAGTGAAGTATCTCGACCTTTCAAAATAAATACAGGTGTCAGGCAGGGCGATGGTCTATCTCCACTCCTTTTCAATTGTGTCATGGAGAAAATTGTAAGAATTTGGAATAAAAACTGAAAGAATCTAAAATATTGCCACTCATGCTGGGGAAGAAGAACAAAGGTGTTGCAATAAATTGCCTAGCATTTGCAGATGACTTTGCCATACTTTCAGAAGGCCTTACAGATGCAGCAATGCAAGTCAATCTCCTTGAAAAGACAGCCAACATGACAGGCTTGAGAATCTCTGCCGAGAAAACAAAATTTTTGACGAATATAAAAAGTGCCCCAAAGTTTTTAGTAACGGATATTGGTCAAATAGAAAAGGTAAAGAAATTCAAATATTTGGGTGAGACAATTCAAGAAAATGGTTTAGAAAAATCTGCTATAGAGTAGAGGATACCAAAGATGGAAAGAGCGTACGGTATAACTAAGAATACTTACAACAAAAAGTGCTTATCAAGAAAACTTAAAATAAAGCACTACAACACAGTAGTGAAACCAGAATGCCTTTATGCCAGCGAATGTCTAGCACTGAACTACAAGCTTGATAAATTAGAAATATTAGAAAGAAGAATTAAAAGGAAAATATTAGGTCCTCTAAGAATTGCAGAGTTTTGGAAATTAAGAAATAACAATGAAATTTACCAGTACGTAGAAAACATATCAGAAACAATAAGAAAAAGGAGATTGCTATTTCTTGGACACATTTACAGAATGGATGACAATAGACTAACTAAACGAACCTTCAAGTACCTTTGGGAAAAGAAATCAACTACCACCTGGATTCAAGAAGTCAAGAAAGACCTGGAAAGGAACAACACACGAGAAGAAGAATTATTGGAAAGAAATATATTTAGGAAGAAAGTCTTACAAATGGAAGGATTCAAAGGGAGGAAGGAAAAGAAAACAGGCAGAAAGTGGACTGAAGACAGGAAAAAGAAACACAGTGAAACAATGAAAGAATACTGGAAGAAAAGGAAAGAACAACTAAGGAGGAACAATTGAAATTGTAACGTGGTCCTTAGAAGGCCGGAACGCAAGAATAATAATAATAATAATAATAATAATAATAATAATAATAATAATAATAATAATAATAATAATAATAATAATAATAGCGAGACACCTCCGCAGAGGCCTGGTGCAAGACTTTCGTGCTAACTCCCTACAGGCGACCTGCGCGTTTGTGAGGATGGGGTCTTACCTAAGATGAAATATAATATTGAAGACGGTAAAAGCAACCATCTCCCTAGCCAAAGAAATTAGCCAATGTAAGTGAAAACTCCGCACACGGCCGGGATTCGAACCCAGGACCAATTGGATGAAAGAGCCAGCTTGCTAACCACTTAGCTATGGAGCCGGACTTCGTTATGCTGTGGCCGCCCTATGTAACGAGAGGCGTGCAGCCTTTCACTATAATCGGTCTGTTCCAACACAAAAAGACAAGTATTCAATGCAGGTGTCACAGTCTGTGTCATGCTTTTATTTTTTCGTCTGGAATTATGCCCTGCACCTGAGCTGCAACCTGAGAGCTGAATAACAAATACCCGGTCCATTCCGGAAAGGTTTATTCTCCTAAAGCATGCCGGTTGTTCGTAGAACTGCTGCACGCATGCACACAGCCTCAATACAGAGAATTGCTGGCTGGCTTACGAGCGATTCCCGACCTGAGCAACAGGTTGCATAACACGTGATAGACTGGGAAAGCCGGCCGCTCTTGACGCACACACTGGCACAGTTTGCTTCAGCATCCCAAGGCCACGCACAGGTGTGACTGTAGCCAATGCGATTCAGATTCCCAGTTTTGAGTCACCTTGTTATGAAAGTGTTTGATTACTGTAATTATCCAGTCAATGTCCTTAATAAAATCGTATGTAAATTGCGGCTAAGTTTATGTTTATCTCTTTACTTCATCATCATCATCATCTGTTTACCCTCCAGGTTCGGTTTTTCCCTCGGACTTAGCGAGGGATCCCACCTCTACCGCCTCAAGGGCTGTGTCGGGGGATACAACTGGGGAGTATGACCAGTACCTCGCCCAGGCGGCCTCACCTGCTATGCTGAACAGGGGCCTTGTGGAGGGATGGGAAGATTGGAAGGGGTAGGCAAGGAAGAGGGAAGGAAGCGGCCGTGGCCTTAAGTCAGGTACCATCCCGGCATTCGCCTGGAGGAGAAGTGGGAAACCACGGAAAACCACTTCCAGGATGGCTGAGGTGGGAATCGAACCCACCTCTACTCAGTTGACCTCCCGAGGCTGAGTGGACCCCGTTCCAGCCCTCGTACCACTTTTCAAATTTCATGGTAGAGCCGGGAATCGAACCCGGGCCTCCGGGGGTGGCAGCTAATCACGCTAACCACTACACCACAGAGGCGGACTATCTCTTTACTTACCAATCAAAATATTCTCCTGAATGAACGGCGTGAATGACTTTCCCAGTAAAGGAAAACAGTGGCGGACAGCCATCGATGAACGAAATAAATTATTATTATTACTCGTGTCCTCATCCCGAGGTGGTGCAGCTCTTTCCTGGCACACCCCTAATGGGGGTGAGCTGCATGTATCACTTCAACCACATACCAGCTAATATCAGCTAATATCACTAATATCAGCTAAAATCACTAACCGTTACGCTACGGAGGCGGACGAAATAAGCATAACTTGTCGTTTTGCCATACCTCCGCTCATTTCACGGCAAATCAAAAATAGGTTATGTTGCAATTTATTTATATTTTACCGGGCGAGTTGGCCGTGCCGCCTCTGTGGTGTAGTGGTTAGCGTGATTAACTGCCACCCCCGGAAGTCCGGGTTCGATTCCCGGCTCTGCCACGAAATTTGAAAAGTTGTATGAGGGCTGAAACGGGGTCCACTCAGCCTCGGGGGGTCAACTGAGTAGAGGTGGGTTCGATTCCCACCTCAGCCATCCTCGAAGTGGTTTTCCGTGGTTTCCCACTTCTCCTCCAGGCAAATGCCGGGATGGTACCTAACTGAAGGCCACGGCCGCTTCCTTCCCTCTTCCTTGCCTGTCCCATCCAATCTTCCCATCCCACCGCAAGACCCCTGTTCAGCATAGCAGGTGAGGCCGCCTGGGCGAGGTACTGGTCATTCTCCCCAATTGTATCCCCCGACCCAAAGTCTGAAGTTACAGGACACTGCCCTTGAGGCGGTAGAGGTGGGATCCCACGCTGAGTCCGCGGGAAAAACCGACCCTGGAGGATAAACGGATTAATAAGGAGAAGAAGAGTTCGCCGTGCGGTTAGGGGCGTGCAGCTGTAAACTGCATCCGGGAGATAGTGGGTTCGAACCCCACTATCGACAGCTCTGAAGGTGGTTTTCCTTGTTTTCCAATTTTCACACAAGGCCACGGCCGCTTCCTTCCCACTCCTCGGTCTCTCCTAACCTATCGTCGCCATAAGACCTATCTGTGTCGGTGCGACGTAAAGCAAAGTTTAAAAATATTTGTCTATTCCGGAATCATCTATAATGGGCTGAACCAAATTTTACAAATCTCGTGAGGAATATCGATTTCGGGAAAACTCAATGCGTAGAACTTAGGCCCGATTTATCCAATCTCAGTTAAAAGAACACTAACGCTCTGTTTCTTAGCATAGAGTTAAAAATTTAGCAGCAAATTAAGATTCTTGCATTTATCCAGACATTTCCTGGGAACTGTTAGCTAACACGGTGTTAACTCTCACAAGAGTCACAATCGGTGAGAATCTAAAAGGCAGTAGCAGAACCATGCAGTTCTTGAGCGCGCTCCGATACGTTTTTTGTTTGAATACAGATGTAAACCAATCATTTTTTGTCCTGACCGTGAATTTTCTATTGCTCTATAGAGCAATATGAAAAAAGCCGAGAAGAGAATGCGAGGTTCAAATATCTCTTCTTTTGGAAATGATTTCCAAGTGTGTACTTACCCATAAAAATGAAATGGCGTGTGGCTTTTAGTGCCGGGAGTGTCCGAGGACATGTTCGGCTCGCCAGGTGTAGGTCTTTCGATTTGACGGTTGTGGGTGACTTTGCACGTCATGTTAGGGGTGAAATGATGATGAAGACGTCACATACACCCACCCCCCGTGCCAGAGAAATTAACCAATGGGTTAAAATTCCCAACCCTGCCGGGAATCGAACCCGGGACCCCTGTGACCAAAGGCCAACACGCTAACCATTTAGCCATGGAGCCGGACTGTGTACCCATTAGACTATAGAGAAGCAAACTAATGGATCTGTGCTCAAAGTTAAAAGTGTCGGTTGGCAGAAAACTTGTAGTGAATTCAATGTGCATACTGACGTTAGCCAAAGTACGATCAAGCAACTGAAACAACAGTATGAAAATCATCTCTTCTGTTTCTTACTCTTTCTGGAAAGGACCTATCATATTCCTAATATTCATGATACAGAAGTTCTGTATCTAATTCACCTGTCATATTTTGAGCTAACAGAGAATTTAACTGCTTGGCCTTGGGCCGTTAAGTTAACTGATAGTTTAACAGATTGTCAGTCTTAACTAATGTTGATTAAATACTAATTTGTTAAGTTCACTGTTAAATTATTTTAACATGCGGTTAAATGTTAACTGAGGTTGAATAAACCGGGCAATAGGAGGTTTATTTATCATCTGCAGGATATTCTCCTAATCACAAATTATATAAAACAGTCTGGCTCCATTGCTGAATGGCCAGCGTAGAAGCCTTCGGTTCAGAGGGTCCCGGGTTTGATTTCAGGCCAGGAAATTTTCGCTCTTTAATCCTATGACTCGTGAGCTGGTGATTCGATTTAATTTTAATACACTTCTCCACATGACACATCGCACTACCGACCACCACAAATACACAGATTAAATCACTCTACACAGATTTGGAGTTAAGAAGGGCATCCGGTCATAAAACTGGGGCAAATCCACATGTAGTGCCGACCACAGGTACTTGGGAGAAGTCCAAGAAGACAAATGGTTTAATAAACTTCATCCAGAATTCTAAATTTATCGACTACATTAAGTATTACGTTCTTCTTCTTCTTCTTCTTCTTCCTCTACCTCCTTTCTCACACGTGTGGGGTCGCGGGTGCGAACTGTGTAGCACACGTAGATTTGGCCCTGTTTTACGGCCGGTTGTCCTTCCTGACGCCAACCCCATGTGGAGGGATGTAATCATCATTGCGAGTTTTTGTGGTGGTTGGAAGTGTGGCTGTTGTCTGAATATGAAGAGGAGAGTGCTGGGACAAACACCCAGTCCCCGAGCCAGAAAAATTAATCAGACTTGATTAAAATCCCCGACCCGGCCGGAAATCTAACCCGAGACCCTCTGAACCTAAGGTCTCAGTGCTAACCATTCAGCCAAGGAATCGGATTACATTAACTATTAAGTTAAAGCCTCAAAATCATAAAACTAGAAATCGCAAATTCGCCCAATTACGTTCAAGAATAAACATAATTTACAGTTGTAAGCTCTCTGGTGATCTTTGATCTTGTGCGTGCTGCATGCACCATCTAGTTTGCACGTGCGTGATAAACTATAATCGGAACACAACTCAGCTCGGTTTCTATAGTTCATGGCTTCTTTAATGTTCCGTTATACATATTGACGAGCGCTCTTAAATGTCACTCGATTGCACTGCGTTTCGACCTCACAACCATGAGCTTAGGAAACAAGTGCTTAACGAACTATAGTACCCAGTCGGTCCCTTGATTAATAGTTTCAGAATTGGAGCAAATATTTTACTAGGAAAATACTATGCAGGTGCAGTTGACGGTTTTTAGCGAGAAATTCGATAATGCTGCTCTACATGATGCAACTGGCCCTGAGGTTCACTCAGCCTACACCAAAAATGAGTACCAGGTTAATTTCTGGGGGGGGGGCAAAAGTGCCGAGGTTACGAATAGTGGAAGACTTTACATTCCACCATTCCGAGGGCCTTCCTGGCCTGCACGGAGATGACACTGCTTTTTTGCTACCTACACGGCAGGGCGTGGAGAATTCTGCGACTGAGCATTGTCACCTGTATGATTCTTGGCGCACTTGAGTGATATTTATGTTATCAGGTGTGCTTCACTAAATAGTTTTACAATGCAGGTTAGTAACGCAATTATAATGGCTGGCGTTATATGTGCAGTTTTTAAGTGCAGTGATTACGGCATTTCAAACTGCCCGAAGTCATATTTTGGATTTCCATAGATGTAATTATGCAAACTGTTGAATATGTCTCATGTGTTACCATAAATTTTGACGAAGTGTAAGCCTAACAGATAATGTTGTTGTTTCTGTTAATTCGTAGCTGGCTGCAATGCGTACACGTGTGTAAAAGGGAGGATTTGAATACAGTATTAAGAAATGTGGTCCCAAACATTTGAACAAAAACTATCGTATGTCCTCAGACCATCACTGAACACTGAACAACAAGCTTCAGGAACCATGATTTGCCGAATATGTATGATGAAACTGGTTCTATTACCACTCTTAAAAATACTATGAAGGCCTGTCTTATTATGTAGGCCATGTTAATAACGAGGGTATGTGAAAGCAGCTCACAGCTTCTACGGTACTGTGTTTTAGGCTAATTAAAGGGAAAATACCCTGTCATAATCTATACAAGCAGCAGTCCTAAGAACAGAAGTCGTGGAATCAGCACTTTCTTCTGGAATATATTGACATCTCCAAAGAAAGGTTATACGGTGAACAAATTACCCAGCAAGATCATGAAATGGAAACTGATAATAGGAGTGAAAAATCTTGACCTCACATCTATATATAGATTAACTTCCCATTAGCTATTTTATTTATTTAAGACCAGAAGAAGAGACGGAATTATAGGACGCATCTTAAATTCCTAGAAGATGTTCAGTTAGTTTTTTGAGGGAAGTGTAGGCGAGTAAGAAAGTTAAGGATAGAGCACAGCATTAACATATTAGAACAGATGGAACCAGGCGAGTTGGCCGTGCGGTCAGGGATGCGCAGCTGTGGGCTTGCATCCGGGAGATAGTGGGTTCGAATCACGCTGTCGGCAGCCCTGAAGATGGTTTTCCGTGGTTTCCCATTTTCACACCTGGAAAATGCTGGGGTTTTACCTTAATTAAGGTCACGGTTGCCTCCTTCCAACTCCTAGGGCTTTCCTGTCCCATCGTCGCCATAAGACCTATCTGTGTCGGTCCGACGTAAAGCCACTAGCAAATAAAAAAGAAAAGAACAGATTAAGGATGTATTAGTTGCATAGGAATGAAAAGGTTAGTACAGGTTAGGGTGGCATGGAGAGCAGAATCAAACCAGTCTATGGACTGATGACCCAAGCAACAACAAAATTTAGCGTGTGGCTTTTGGTGCCGGGATGTCCGAGGACATGGGGCCTGTTTGGTTCGCCTGGTGCAGGTCTTTCTAGCTGATGCCCAAGGGTGTACTTTGTGTCTGGAGTGAGATAATGATGATAATGATGAGGTAGAGTGAGGGTGAAGCCTACTGCTGTCGAGTAACACCAAGGGGTCTGCTCAAGGCTTTAACGTCTCCTTCCGACGGACGAATCAGGAACAAGAGCGTCATAAGTCCTGACTCCATATGAATACTGTATGAACACTGTGAAGACGTTTGGAATTGAATCCAAGTTCTTGGCCCGCAGTCTCGTGATTAGAAATTGTATACCTTCATCGCTCCTTCCATGCAGGCCAACATTCTTTTGGTGATTTTTTTTTCCACCAACAGACCTCGAACCGGGTAACCGCGGTGTCTGACCATGATCACTAGACGCCTTAACGTCCATGGCCACCAGGCAGGCTTTCATTAGCAATACCCCTAATATTAACAAGTCGGTGAACTACTAAGTTCTAAATGCGCTCAAACTGCAGGGTCCGCACTATTTAGTAGCGTGAATTTCAGGAACCGCTTCTGTGGTGTAGTGGTTAGCGTGATTAGCTGCCACCCCCGGAGGCCCGGGTTTGATTCCCGACTCTGCCAAGAAATTTGAAAAGCTGTACGAGGGTTGGAAATGGTCAACTCATCCCCAGGAGGTCAACTGAATAGAGGGGGGTTAAATTCCCTCCTCAGCCATCCTCGAAGTGCTTTACCGTGGTTTCCCATTTCCTCTCCAGGCAAATACCGGAATGGTACCTAACATAAAGCTACGGCCGCTTCCTTCCCTCTTCCTTGTCCATCCCACCCCCAAGTAGGCCCCTCTTCCGCACAGGAGGTGAGGCCACCTGGACGAGGTACTAGTCCTCAACCCCAGTAATATCCCCCGACCAAAAGTCTCGCGCTCCAAGATACTACCCTTGAGGCTGTAGGGGTGGGATCCGTCGCTAAGTCCCAGGGAAAATAAAACACTGGTGGGTAAATGTATTAAGAAAAAAGAAAGAAAGATATAATTTCAGGAAGCCCGATACCCGAATCGTCTTTCAGTTGAAAGCAAAGGTGTTCGAATACTGCCTCGATCACCGTCGATTTCTTTTATTTCAATATATGATTTTCATGTGACTGAACATCAATTTAACAAATTTAAATTTAGTGCGTAATTATGGGAATTCTTTCTTTCTTTCTTAGTCTGATTACCCTCCAGGGTTGGTGCTTCCCTCGGACTCAGCGAGGGATCCCGCCTCTACCGCCTCAAGGACAGTGTCCTGGAGCTTGAGATATCGGGTCGGGGATTAAGCTGGGGAGGAGGACCAGTACCTCGCCCAGGCGGCCTCACCTGCTATGCTGAACAGGGGCCTTGTAAGGAGATGGAAAGAGAGGGAGGGATAGACAAGGAAGAGGACAGGAAGTGGCCGTGGCCTTAAGTTAAGTACCATCCCGGCATTTGCCTGGAGGAGAAGTTGGAAACCACAGAAAACCACTTCCAGAATGGCTGAGGTGGAAATCGAAACCCCCTCTACGCAGTTCTCCTCCCGAGGCTTAGTGGACCCGGTTCCAGCCCTCGTACCACTTTTCAAATTTCGTGGCAGAGCCGGGAATCGAACCCACGCCTCGGGGGTGGCAGCTAATCATATGGGAATTCCTCCTGCATAATATTCTGAAAGAGACCTTAGGAAATACTTAACACTGCTTCCTTGTGTGACATACAGTGTCTCAATCGGGACGGTGAGAGCAACGAGTGCTTCATTCTGATTGGCTCCACCATCTTTTAGCCAAATGTTCAATCGGATGATTTAAGCGTACCGGTATGTATTGCGCACAGGGTAAGATCACACTTTATGCAATTTAATAGTGACCGCCTTCGTAGCGTAACGGTTACAGCTATCAGCTGCCGTACTCGGAGGCCCGTAAGGCCCCACCTAGAATGAATTCTAACGAGGAAGACGGCACAAACATCCAGCCCCTGAGCCAGAAGAATGAAAGTTAAAATCCCCGATCCTCCCGGGAATCGAACCCGGAACTCCTTTTAACCATAGGCCAGCACACTAACCATTTAGCCATGGAGCCGGACAGGCTTGCGCTAACTGGCCTTATCTGTTAGTTCAAATCAAATCAAAATCTCTTTATTTGCAAATGAACTGTCTATCTCGGTTGAACCCTTGAACTTACCATTCCATCGTTGGTCGGCCACGGCTGCTACAGTAGAACAATTTAGAACTCTTAAATCATGGGTCGTTGCGGGAATAAATTCGGTCACGATCTTAACCAAACGATGGGGTTCAGAAGAAAGCCTAACTACTTGAAATGAGGAGCAAAAATGTGCTTACTAACATTTATTAACTTGAAATAGCACGATAACATAATTAATTTGATATGCATTCTTGCAGAAAAAATATATATATTATTGGTTTTGAATGTTCCAAACACAGTCACATTACATAACGTCACTTCGTTTCTTCCAATGCCGAAGATTTACTTCAGAGAAGCTAATATGTCAGTGGACAGCGAAACTGAAAAACTGAAAAAGGGAAGACCTGAAAACCGGGCACCTATTATTCCAAACGAGAACTGAGAGTTAATCCACACGATCCGTGGAAAATCTGACTTTCAACAAGTAGAACGCCTGATTTCCTCTCAATTAAGGTTATCCACCAGTCAAATACCCTTCACGGATACGGAACATCCGCCGAATGGACCCTTAATCGAACCAAACTGACTATCAGTTGCTTTGGATAGGTTGCGAAATATTACGGGAAAGCATGGTGTTCGCTACAAGTTAACAGCATCATTCACAATTGAAATAAAATTCCACCATGTATTTGTCATTCATGACACCCTTAAGTGATAAGGTAATCCCGATGCTAAACGTGCATCACCCCAAACAGCTGTTCGGAAGGAACCAACAACAACATCCGGGAGGATCTTACGTTAGATCGTTCTAAAGGAACAAAACTGCGAAATGCAGGAAACAATTACTAATCATGCATTTAGAAGAAATGCCAAACACTGAAGTTAATCAAAAAGTGAAAAATCACTTGAAAATATTATTATTGAACCGATTTTCAGGTTAGAGATGGGTTTGTTATGCTTAATAAATTTACCAGTCCACGCTACAATTTACTACAATTTTAAGGAATTCTTTCCCTTGAAAACAATGCTACCAGTACAGATCTCTCTATTTACTGTCTGTCCCAACACACTACTTGTAAAGTGATTACTTACTTACGTTAACTATGAATAAAAATGAAAGTATGACAAGATTGCAAATAAAATAAAATATCGGCTGACGAACCGAAACCGCATTCGCAACTCAAGTCTCACACTAATACACTAAGTGTCAATATGCACACTATCAAACGAGAACGGACGTCAAAACGAGAAAACGATAAAGTCCGTAAAAATAAATTAACATCTCGAAGTCATTAACGCTTAACACGCACGAAGAATTACAGTAAAAATATTTCATCTATATCGAGCCGATATCCAACACTTGGACAGCCCTCATTTGTCAACAGCAGTCCCGTTATCTCAAGGAGAGCTTCGCACAGACCCTCTACAATAAATCATATCGTACTGTAACTGCTACCTTCCACCAGGTCGCTTCAAGAAACAAAACAAAAGAACATCTAAACTGAGACTTGAGTGTGTACAGCTACCATCCCAGACCTATCGTCGGGCTCACATTGAAATCTGTACACCCTAAACCTAATCATTATGTACATGATGCCTTCCAAATTCTATCGTCGGGCGTGACCTAGGACGTCTCATCATCAGTGACTCCAAGAATAACACGTGACGTCCTAAATCTATCGTCGGGCGTCAAAGTGGGTCGTACTGCGTCTCCCTTAACTTATCAGGCGAACTCGCAATTCAAACAAACTCTGATATTCAACACTAAATTTGGTCAGACAAATACCACACGACGGAACCAACGTCTCTATTATCAAAGGAATGCAAGTCGAAATACAGTAAGTGCCTACCTCTCGAAAAATACAGTAAGTGTCTACCTCATTATAATATGTGAACTCAAAAATAAATAGACGTGACGAACGATTCTCCACCTCGAGCACAATCTCAGCCTGTGCACTGAAGTGTTAGGGAAGCAAATGAAAATTCCCAACACACGTTTACCCTTTTAGTGGATGCCTTCAAAATAATAATCATCACCACCACATTCGAAATTCTCAGATCGCCTATCATCAATTCCAACCATCTTATCAATGACTTCTCCAGTGAACAAATTCAATATAATCCAACCGTGTGTCCAAAATGCTCGTTAATCCTTGAGGCCGCTCATTATCTTATCAAAATCACTGGATGTTAACTACCCAGACTTTAACATTTACTAGAGTCGTTTTCACTTGGAATCGTTCTATAAATTTACAAGGCTTCACACCATAGTCGTCTCAAATTCGGATTGATCACGGAAACAATACAGCCTGTCACTACACAGCCTGTTTCCTAAATACTTCCTCTACAAAAATACAGCTTGCTTCAACACACTTTCTCATCGCTTTATTCCAGCGGTACCACTTCTCTCTCATCTCCACGTACATATAAATCCATCGCTCTCAATCCCTTTTCCTTCACGACCCTTTTTCATACTTCGATCCCCTGGTGAAAACGACAACCATTATTAAACACATCTCTTACTTTACTATTATTACAACTTTCGAACCTCAAGAGTCCAAGAGCACACATCGACCTTTCGCAACACTGGTATACACGATGTCTCAAAATTTCCTTCCCATTAATAACTGTGACTCTAACAAATTTTATTGACATTATCTAAATATGCTTACGATCCTTGCAAAAATAACTGGTTAAATGCAATTTAACAGAGAAGAATTTCCTTATCCCGCGGTAAACATTATTATTATTATTATTATTATTATTATTATTATTATTATTATTATTATTATTATTATTATTATTATTATTATTATTATTATTATTATTATCGATAAACATTTATGAATGCAACTGACACCTGAGATTACGATATTCGCCCCGACAAATTTACACTTATAACGTTCACAAATCCGCACTTTGAATGATATCTCATCTCAACACAAAATTTTAAGCGTCGCATTTTACCGTTCTTGACAGGAATTTTACACACTGAAAATTTCACACGCTGACCAAAATTTATAACGCCTCTCGCCTGATAATTACGAATATCGACCCGACAATCATCTGGAAACGTTGGTTAGGACAGACAGTAACTAACTAACTACAACATAATATAAATTAGACAGACCTGCACAATGGTGACATTCTCAGCATTCTGGTCACATCCTCACCAGCAACCTCGTACTTAGCCACTCATTTTTACAGATAACATTTTCATCTTCAATATATCACTCATCCAAACACTACCCTTCACACACACGATATTAAAATTACCATATAAATAATGCACTTTCTCTGTAACTTGCACCACGAACTTCCCTCGTCCTGCAGTCGACTACAACTGTCTGATGCTTTCTCAGAGTGGTTTCTCTCTCCGTTGTTTCAATAAGAACAGGTGTTCAACCGATAAAGGGAGCAGAACTCCTCTGCGTAACTTCCCCCAGACCCTCTTCACTTACAAGAGTACATGAAATGATAAAATATAAAATCTGCTGTGTATATTATCCAGCCTACACCTTCCCAGTTCGTCTGCAAACGTTCAAAGCTTCTCCAATCACTTTCTCTCCTTAACCAAATATATGGACCTTAGCCACGAACATGTACTTAGATATTGGTCGGTCAATCTGGCGCGAATTTCTAATGACGACGGGCACAAGCTCCCGCGGCTCCAAGTTCCAGATCGACACTGAAAAATCTACGGTGGGGGGGTTTCTTTTATAATTTCCGGAAGGACGCTATCCCCTCTATGAGGCTTGGTTGTGTAATCTGCCAATTTTGCTTCTAATAAACCGATTTTGATCAGACTTGTCCCAGAACTCCGGACGGACTTGCACTTATGTTCGATGTTAATTTTATAATTTTTCCACACTCACAACACGGGGAATAAATTGTTTCTGCCCGTGCGTTTCGCGCGTTTTCTTCTGCCCATGACCTTGGCACGTGTAGCGGGTTCGCTGATCTCGCGCTAACATGCACTTGGGCTTAACTGCATTTAAAGTTTTCCCTGGTGTCACTAACTTCACAGAGGGTGTATGAATAATTTTGCTTAGTTATTTCTTCATTTACTATATTATCAAAATCCCTCGTTGTGCAGAATTCCACGACTTTAAAGAATTGTCGGGCACTCGAGTCCCACCGAGATGTCCCGGCAATCCACGAGCTTGCCTTAAGGAAGAACCTTCCCACGCTAACATCGGGGCTCGTAGGAGCGCAAAAATGGCTGCCCTCAAACATACAGTAGTTTCTGAATACCAAATAAATATTTGAAAAAAAATGAAAATTTTTCTCCCCGTAGAATTATGGGTTCACGGTGGCAAATGGTAGGGCCTACACTAAAATACCTTATTGTCAAGCACTAAATATTAAATTAACAGGAGAAGAAAATTTTACCAAAATACAATATTATACAGTTTACGCTAACAATTTTTTCTATTAGACACACAGCTCATTCTTAATAAATTTATATTGTTTACAAAATTCTACTTATAATATCTCCTGTACTACTTACAAATATAGTCAACTAATATAAAGTAAGTGGAATTACTTCAAATGATACTATACAACTGGTATAAGATTAAAATTTACATTGCATTTATTTACTCATTTATTTTTTTACCCATTCTGGAACCTAAGTAGCATAACGACCTGCTGCGTCTTAACCAGAGCCCCTTTTGCCACCACTTTCAGAGTTCCTGAAGAGCCTTCACAGCTACCGTAGCGGTCGCAGGGCCCTTGAATTCCCCACTTTACTTCACCCACTGATCTCTACACAGAGATCAGTGACTTCACCCCTACAGGCAGTCCCCTACTTTGGCTGTCCAAACTCCTTAGACCAGGGGATGGAATTAATTTATTCACACACATTTTTTATTTACATTAACCTGCACTGGTCAAATGCCCTCTAACATTTAATTTATTTTCTCTGTTGCTGTTTATTCTCTTCTTGAATATCTGTACAGATTTTGGAAAAGGATCAAACACTACCCCTGGTAAACTGTTCCACTCCTTCACACCCTTCCCAATGAATGAAAATTTATCCCAATCGCTTCTGCTAAAGCTTCCTTCTAATTTTATATTTGTGGTCAGTCCTGCCGATATAATTATTTTCCAACTGAAGCCTCTTACGGATATCTCCCCATGCTTCTTCTCCTGTATAGGCTCTATATAAGCCTATAAGTCTAGTTTTCTCCCTTCTCTTACTTAAAGTTTCCCACCCAAGCTCCTTTAACATTTCTGATACACTACTCTTTCTCCTGAAATCCCCTGTTACAAATCTTGCTGCTTTCCTCTGCACACTATCTATTTCTTTTATTAGGTATTCTAGGTGAGGATCCCAAACACTGTTTGCATATTCCAATAATGGACGAACCATACTTAAGTAACTTTTCTCTTTTAATTCTTTGTTGCATCCTTTAAGTAGCCCCATTATGACATGTAAGGATCTGTATGCTTTCCCAACAATGTCATCCATATGACCCTTTCCTATCCCATCGTCGCCATAAGACATATCTGTGTTGGTTCGAACCCCACTGTCGGCAGCCCTGAAGATGGTTTTCCGTGGTTTCCCATCTTCACACCAGACAAATGCTGGGGCTGTACCTTAATTAAGGCCACGGCCGCTTCCTTCCCACTCCTAGCCCTTTCCTGCCCCATCGACGCCATAAGACCTATCTGTATCGGTGCGACGTAAAGCAACTAGCAAAAAAAACTTAAAGCAAATAGCAAAATAATAATAATAATAATCATAATAATAATAATAATAATAATAATAATAATAATAATAATAATAATAATAATAATAATAATAATAATAATAATAATAATCCGATGACACTGGCTGAATAGAAATCTGTCTTCACTGCAATTACAGTATCTACACAATGGCATTTATACACACACATTAACTGGCTAACAGCTAATGTAATCACGCCCACTATGGCACTCCACTGTTTCATTGATCACAATCGCAAGCGACAATAACGACATGCATGAAAACAAATAAACAGTGCACGGCCAAATTTCTCTCGCCTTGCTCAAGTCTCAAAGCATGAAGACGTACAAATAGTACAAATAGTGCCGTCACCTTATGTTTACATTTTGAATCCTTATTTTGGCTTCTTTATAGAAATGAATTGTTTAAATATTCAGTATAATGAAATTAATTGTTTTGTAAAATGTTTCGCAATTAATCTCTAACAACAATTAATGTAAGACGTGGTGGTGGTGAAGGTGGGGGGAAGCATAGGTACATCGTAAAGTGGTTGGCGATGTTGCTGTGGGCTCTGCCGGACAGACCATACACCCGCCTGCACTCTTCTTCCCCTGACAAGCATTTATCTTCTTTCCAGGCTCCTCCCGCACCCCGCACACTTGCTAAACTCTAGGAACCTACTGAGGACTCTCCTGCCAGAGCCCGCTCGCCGCACGACTAAAGAAAAAACATCGTGCTTGCTGAACGGCTGCCACGGTCTGACAGCCTTTGCCATACCTTTGAAAATAATAAAGCAAAATGTTTACCGCCAAAATAATAAATATGACATTGTGTGACTGAACAGCACACCACCATAAGTTCGACTTCGTACATTTATTCATCTCTGTACAATCAGCTACAGAGAGAAATTATGTTGCGTTCTTGAAAAGGTGGTGGAGCGGCGCCAAAAAGCCCTTCATGCACGAACCGCCACTGGTCATACCGAGCGTAGCCGAAGCCCTCCGAACGCAGAAACCCCTCTTCTCTTCTCTTCTCTTCTCTTCTCTTCTCTTCTCTTCTGTTGTATATCAACCTTGTTTTGGGACTGTCCGCCTCCGTAGCGTAACGGTTAGCACTATTAGCTGCCGTCCTAGGTGGCCCGGGTTCGATTCCCGGTACTGCCAGAAATTTAAGAATGGCAGGAGGGCTGGTATGTGGTTAAAATGGTACATGCAGCTCACCTCCAACGGGGGTGTACCTGAAAAGAGCTGCACAAACCCGGGATGAGGACACGAGTTTTTAGGGGCTGCCTGGCCGAGGCGGTGAAGGCGTGGGTTCGAATCCCCGACAGGAAGTCGTAAAATTAAAAAAAAAACATATTTCCACTTCCTGAGGTTCACTCAGCCTACACCAAAAATGAATACCAGGTTAATTCCTGGGGGCAAAGGCGGCCACTCTACCCCATCACATACCAAGGTTAAAAATGGTGGAAGGGCCTTCATGGCCTGTGCGAAGGTGACTTTGCTTTGCTTTTTGTTTTAGGACTACCTACCAACAAAGGCTAAGTCTTAAAACATTGAACTATTATTTGTTGAAACAATATCACACTATTCATCAATCAGCTGACTGAGTACTTGGCTAAAACATGGCGGCTGGACTGGAGTTGGCCACACTGTCCATCTAGAGTCACTTTAGACTGCCAGCCCCATGATCTTCCTATTACACGGTAACCAGGTCAGGGATTTTTATCTGCATCTAAGGACTGGCTCGACTCAGCCTGCGCAAGAACAGTCGAGGAGCTAACTGACGGTGAGATAATGGTCCCGGTCTAGAAAAGCAAGAATGACGGCCTTAACCTACCACGTGACCGCTGCTCAGTCTGAAGGCCTTATACCACGAGGTGACACATGGTCAGCGCTACGAATCATCTCGGCTATTATTCTTGGTTTTCGAGATCGGAGCTGTGAGGTTTGGTTTTGGTTTGTTTCTTCCTTGTCCGAAGCATCATAATTCGCTTGATGCCGATATCTATACATAATCCCAATATGCACTAAGTATGTGCAGAAAGACACTACTGAAAATTCAATAATAATTAATGTTATTTGCTTTACGTCCCACTAACTACTCTTTTGCGGTTTTCGGAGACGCCGAGGTGCCGGAATTTAGACCCGCAGGAGTTCATTTACGTGCCCGTAAATCTACCGACACGAGCCTGACGTATTTGAGCACCTTCAAATACCACCGGACTTAGCCAGGATCGAACCTGCCAAGTTGGGGTCAGAAGGCCAGCGCCTCAACCGTCTGAGCCACTCAGCCCGGCCTGAAAATTCAAACCAGAGAATAAGTGAGATAGAAGAGTGAGATTGGGAGGGCTGTGAGCTTGCATCAGGGAGATAGTGGGTTCGAACCCTACTGTCGGCAGCCCTGAAGCTTCCTTCCCACTCCTAGGCCTTTCTTATCCCATAATCGCAATAGGACCTACCTGTGTTGGTGCCACGCAAAGCAAATTGTAACAAGAAAAAGAGACTGGCAGGATTCTAAGACGAAGTTAATTCATCTTTAAATTGTTAAGATATTCTATAGAGAAAACCACGGCAAGTGCAATACTCGCTTGGGGGTTTGTCAAATAGGTACTGAATATTTTAAATTGTAGTCCGCTTCCGTGGTGTAGTAGTTAGTGTTATTAGCTGCCATTCCTGGAGGCCTGGGTTCGATTCCCGGCTCTGCCACGAAATTTGAAAAGTGGTACGAGGAGTGAAACGGGGTCTACTCAGCTTCGGGAGGTCAACTAAGTAGTCATGGGTTCGATTCCCACATCAGGCATCCTAGAAGTGTTGTCCGTGGTTTCGCACTTCTCCTCCAAGCAAATGCTGTGATGGTACGGAACGGAAGGCCACGGCCGCTTCTTTCCCTCTTCCTTGTCTATCCCTTTAAATCTTCCCATTCTCACACAAGGCCCCTGTTCAGCATAGCAAGTGAGGCCGCCTGGGCGAGGTCCTTGTCCTCGAACCCAGATGTATATCTCCGACCAAATGTCTCTCGCTCTGGGACACTGCCCTTCAGGCGGTCGAGGTGGGATCCCTCGCTGAGTCGTTAAACTGGACGTTAAACTCATTAAATCATATTTGAAATTGTTATGATTGTTCAATTATTTTAAGGATTTGCCGGGCTGAGTGGTTCAGACGGTTGAGGCGCTGGTCTGCTGACCCCAACTTGGATGGTTCGATCCTGACTCAGTACGGTGGTTTTTGAAAGTGCTCAAATACGTCAGCCTCGTGTTGGTAGATTTACTGGCACGTAAAAGAACTCCTGCGGGACTAAATTCCGGCACCTCGGCGTCTCCGAAAACCTTAAAAGTACTTATTGGGACGTAAAGCAAATACAGTATTTGTTAGTCTCATTTGCTCTACAGCAGCAAAACCGAGTTTTCAATTTCCCGGGCTTGCCGCACCGTACCGCTAGATGTTACCACCATCGCTGATCGCATCTCCTTCGAAGCGCTGAACTACAGCTGTCCGGTAATTTACTAAAATATTCCACTGAAGTCATTTCGTTTGGGGAATATATGTTTCTTGTCTTTATTCTAGTTATTTATATCAACGTACTACCTAAGTCCGCCAAACGAAATTCCCATGACGCTCATTGCTATTTCCTTTACGTCACACCGACACTGACAGGTCTTTTGGCAACGATGGAGAAGCACCAATAGCTAAGTGTTGTCCGTGGTTTCGCACTTCTCCTCCAAGCAAATGCTGTGATGGTACGGAACGGAAGGCCACGGCCGCTTCTTTCCCTCTTCCTTGTCTATCCCTTTAAATGTGCAATACTTACTTACTTACTTACTTACTTACTTACTCTACCATCCTGTTCTCTGTCATTCTTTCTACGTGTCCCAGCCATAGGAGTCTACTACTCTTTATTTTTTCTACTATACCTGGTTTATTATAGAGTTCTCTGATTTACTTATTATTCCTGATTTGGCAGAGTCCAGCATCCTTTGCTGCTGCATGGATTTTCCTAAGTATCTTTCTTTCCCATATCCATAACAACTCCTCGTCACGTTGTGTCATAACCCAAGTCTCCAAAACACACATCACCACAGGTCTCACTGCCGTGCGATAAACAGTCAGCTTCAGATTCTTACTGGTTCTAGGATATTTCGTACCACTTGACCGGCTGATTACCTACGAAGTGTGAGAAGAGTGGGAAGTATTGCTAATTAAAAACGATATTCTAATGGATGTATTCATTTGTATATCCATTATCAACTACTGGCGCAGAAACCTCCGCACTGTGTGAGCACTACTAATGTTCACCTTCCGTCGGGCGCAACTGATCTGACTGGCACACATGTTAATTCTTACCTCGTATTCGTCATTCGCGGGGAACCTAGCTACTTCCACCTTTCAGTAGTTTCCTGTTTCCGCGTGTCCTTCATCAGAATATTTTATTTGACTTACTTGATAGTGAAATAATGCAGTAGTTTATAAATATTCACAATAATAATTCGATTTCCGGCAAGGTCGGGAATTTTAACCATAATTGGTTAATTCCCCTGTCACGGGGACTGTGCGTATGTGTCGTCTTCATCATCATTTCATCCTCATCACGACGCGCAGGTCACCTACGGGAGTCAAATCAAAATACCTGCACCTGGCGAGCCGAGGTCCTCGGACACATCCCGGCACTAAAAGCCATACGCCATTAAATTTCACAATAATAATAATATTATCCATCCTTGCGCTTGTCAGGCACATTGCGCCCAAACACGATGTATATTACTATTGTATTGTTTCAGGATTTATACTTAAAAAATCGAATTTCTTATAACATTTATATAAACATCATTGATAAGTATAGTTTAAAAGGCAATTATTAAAATAACATAGATGTTTTCTTCAACAAATATAAATTATTTTTGTTTCTGATTTCTAAAATGTGTCTGTCAGGCTCATTACGTCGGCTGGTGTGCAAATGGAATTTCAATTTGACATCAAGTGGTAGGGATTGTCCTGGCGTAAATATTTGGGGATTACGGGGAAACCTTTCGCGGATAATTAACGACCTAGGTGGTACGAAATGTAAAAATTCAAGTGAGACGAAATGTCCGGACACCATTCCTACTAACGCTTCTTGCTTTAAATACTTTGCTTATGGCAAAGAATCTCCTATTACCAGCTGCTATCCTAGCATGTATTTCTTCTTTCATATCATTGTTTTCAGCTACCACTGATCCTTGATATTTAAAGCTCTTGCAGCGTTCATATTCTTTCCCATTCAAATGCACACCTCTTTCTGCTTCATTATACCTTTCCTAAATGTTAACATGCACTTATTTTCTCACCGATTAATCATCAGTTTCATCTCAGCCCCATATTTTTCTAGTTTTCCCAACTTCTCTTCCAGATCCTGTTTCCTCCTAGATAGCAAGTCAACATCATCTGCGTATGCAATACATACTCTGCAAAATAAAAATTCAACCATGTAATTACAATTACAGTAGCCAAAGAGCTACTTTATATAACTGGTGGCCTGCTCACACGATTTTAAGGAGGTGGGAATGAACAACATTCTCAAGAAGAAGGAGAAGCTGAGGAAGAAAAAGGAGAAGGGGGAAACTTGGGTCTGTCGTGTTCCCGCGGTTTTCTCTGTGGAGTACAAATAAAATTCTTCCTATTATGTTGTTGTTATATGTTAAGAGTTGATCTAGATCTCGGATCGCAGTGATGTCTATAAGCCAGATATTATATATCCTTCCATTTCATGGCCAGTCCTATACAGGTTTACCCTGACTGGTGGGTCTCTAAAGTGGGGAATTCTTCGATTTTAGCTAACGCCCAAATTTTGTGTGGTTCAGAGTGCGTATCTTTTTCTTCCACCAGTCTTTTCTACACCTTGGTGCGGTCACGTGTGCGAACTGAGTTGCACATGTGAGCTGACCCAGTTTTACGGCCGGGATGCCCTATGTGCAGGGATGTGTTCCCCACTGTGTGTTTCTATGGTGGTTAGTAGCGGGGTGTGTTTGCATGAAGAAGTGTGTATTGATATAAACACCAACACCCAGTCCCCGAACCAGAGGAATTAGCCAGACTCCTCTGAAAACTCTAACCGGGACAAGAATCGATCCCGAGACTCTATGAAGGTCGCGGCGTTGACCATTCAATCAAGGAGCCGGATACTCTCGAGAACAAGGTAGGTAAGGTAAGGGTTATTCTGCCCGAAGGCAGGTCCGAACCTCCGCAGAGGTGTTCCTGAGCCGGAGTTTACGTGCGGTAGGGTGGCCAGTTCCTTTCCGCTCCTCCATCCCTTACCCCCCACCAACAGCGCGTGGCAACCCATCCAACTCCTGACCACGCCCAATGTTGCTTAACTTCGGAGATCTCACGGGATCCGGTGTTTCAACACGGCTATGGCCGTTGGCCTCGAGAACAAAATTGAGAATAATCTTGATCATTCGAGAAGAATAATAATACCGGGCGAGTTGGCCGTGCCGTTAGGGGCGCGCAGCTGTGAGCTTGCATCCGAGAGATAGTGGGTTCGAACCCGACTGTCGGCAGCCCTGAAGATGGTTTTCCGTGGTTTAACATTTTCAAACCTGGCAAATGCTGGGGATGTACCTTGGTTAAGGCCACGACCGCTTCCGTCCCACTCCTACTCCTTTCCTATCCCATCGCCGCCCTAAGAACTATGTGTGTCGGTGCAACATAAAGCAAATTGTAAAATAATAATTATGATTATTGATTTTAAGTCCCACTAACTACATCTACGGTTTTCGGAGACGCCAATGTGCCAGAATTTTGTCCCACAGGAGTTTTTAACGTGCCGGTAAATTTACCGACACGGGACTGGCCATTTGAGTACCTTCAAATACCACCGGACTGAGCCAGGATCGACCCTGCCAACTTGGGCTCAGAAAGCCAGCATCGTAACCGTCTGAGCACCTCCACCCAGCCAGCCATTCGAGAAGAGACTTTCCGTGATTGATCAGGATGGTTCCAAACGTATTGGCTACGGCCATCTCTTTTCCGATTACAACACGCTACAGGCATTAGCAGAGTAGATACCAAAAACAGCCAGGTTATCTGACGAACTTGCTATGCACTCGGTATACAGAGCTATTTTGTGCGTTATTCCAAATAATCAACCGTGGATTCTCTCAGCAACTTCTGAGGAATGTTGTGGTCTTGGCTAAACCCATGCGGAAAATAAGGTCAGCCCTTCATGAGATAACGATTAAAGAGGACGACTAAGCAGAAAATTCGACCATTTACCTTATTATCCTGGCCTTGGTCAGTTCTCCTTATCTCGGTACATGGAAACAAGGAAATGTGATGGCCCTTGACCTTGAAGTGAAGTTCTTGATATCGTTATCATGTTAAGAGGTCACGGCGCATGTGTTGCCTTGCCGTAACCTTCCAGCCTATCTCCGTTGTCATGGATGTGAATGACCCGATCATTTAAAGCAGACCATTCGACGGCTGCACTCCACCTAACTGTTCCAAGTGTCAAATTACCTGCACGAGAATGACTTAATGTGCGTAAAGTCATATGTGATATATCAAGCAAGTGGCCGTGCAGTTAGGGTCGCGCAGCTGTGAACTTGCATTCGGGAGATAGTGGGTTCGAATCCGACTGTCCGCAGTCCTATAGATGGTTTTCAGTGTTTTTCCATTTTCACACTAGGCAAGTGCTGGGGGTGTACCTTAATTAAGGCCACGGTCGCTTCCTTCCCACTCTTAGACTTTTGCTGTCCCATCGTCCCGGTAAGACCTGTCTGTATCGATATGATGTAAAGGAAAATGCATATGTGATAGAAATAGTCAAATTTTCGGCACTAGTCCTCTGAAAAAAATCATACATACATACATACATACATACATACATACATACATACATACATACATACATGCTGTTCATACATACATACATACATACATACATACATACATCTTCAATTATAGACTGTAATAACTTTCAACTCTCAGTCTAACAAGCCTCTGTGAATGAATTAATCACTTCCTCAAATCTTTATTTTTAGGTAGCTCTGTGGCCTCGCTAATTACCACCTCATATCTTTAAAATCATTAAAAACTGAGTCTAACCATCCCCTTGATCTCCCCCTGAATCTCTTACCATTCGTGGACGAGTCCACTGGTCTCCTAGGTATTATATTATCCTCCATTCGCCTCACATGTCCCCTCCTCCATAGCCCGTTCATAAGCACAGCTTGATCTGCCGAGTTTGTTCCTAACTTACCCTTTATCTTCTCATTGCAAGTGCCCTCCTCCCATTGTTCCAACCTGTTTGTACCAGCAATCATTCTTGCTACTTTCATGTCTGTTGCTTCGAACTTATGAGTGAGATAGTTTCCACTACCATACAACCAAGTCAGTCTGAAAACACAGCGAAGTTAAGATAATTTTGTGCTGGTCTGAGTGGCTCAGACGGTTGAGGCGCTGGCTTCTGACCCCAACTTGGCAGGTTCAATCCTGGCTCAGTCCAGTGGTATTAGAAGGTGCTCAAATACATCAGCCTCCTGTTGGTAGATTTACTGGCACCAAAAGTAGTTATTGGGACGTAAAAACAATAGCATTATGATCAATTCGTCAGCAAAGTCAAGTTCTATGCCAGGGCCTCTCAGGGTGCATGCACCAGTGCAATGCACTGTGCACGGTACAAAAGACGACTTCGCTTGGTTGACCAGAGTGCAGACCCCCACTCCTAGATTTGGAGCAATAGCGCTGTCTCTCTCTTTCCCCACGCCTGTCTCGCTCGCTCCGCTTGTCTCCCTCTTCCTCATTTGCTTCGTAGCGCTGCAAATCTGAGCCCACTGGAGCCGAGCTTAGCCGAGTAGCTGAGAGACGAAGCGTTGGTCCGAGCCGAGCCGAGCCGAGTGGGACCTATGGACTGTGCACAGGAACTCTGCCTCTCAGTTATCAGTTTGCATGCGTGAGATTTTGGGCGTTTGAGAGGCCCTGTTCTATTTTTTTTACCAGTGTGTGCGATTAGTTGTGTATCACTGTATATACTGCAATGTCTCTATATTTTCCTTCCATATAACCTTGGCACGAATAATGCATCAAACTCAGGATCAACCAAACCAGTAAATATTGTCGAAACTAAAAACCAGTCGGTGGTGGTGGGGTGTATGTTCACGTCAGCTGAGGTGGAAAAGACGTGTTCAGTTCACGGTGATGGCAATTGCGGGCTCACAGCATTACTTTTGCTACAACTTCATTCGATTTCACTTACTGTAATTGCAACGATGGTTCCAAAAACATCCCAAGTCCAGGTTTTTACCAAATCGGGTTTTTCGCGGCACGTTATTCTATTAAGTGGACCGCATCTAGTGACGGGACAAACTATTTACCCAGCTTGTTGTGTAAGCAGGAAATGAAACAGACTCGAGTATTTATTTTTGATTCATGGATGTTACCAAATAACAAAAAGAGCATATTCCTACGAAAGGGTTAAAAATGTATTTTCGTCTTCTTTTTAGTTTTTTTCCATGAAAGGACTAGGGAAAGTAACCCTTGCATTCATCTTGAATCTTCTTTTCTTGACTGCCAATAGTTCTTCACCTTTTCACTTTGCTGTTTCCTCCTCTCTTGTGTCCAGATGTTATTATACTCTTCATCTTCTCCGGGAAACCCTTGAAATTTTATGTCAATATTATTTTCTATCTTGTACTTTATCTTTTGTTATTCCAATCACCGTCATATCCTTTTTCACCCCTGGGTCTTACTCTTGTAAATATGGTTGATCACTCGTTTTATCAATCTGCTGTTATCAATCCTCGTTATGTGACCGTTTCCCAAGAAAGTCAAGTAGCCTATGCATGATGCAAACTTATAGATACGGAATAACTACTCCAGATAATAATCGGAAACGTCAGTCCACCTCGGCAGTATACCGTGTACCTAAGGATTCTAGACAGCCCAGAACAGCGGTTGCGTGTCGATTACGGACACAAAATATTTGGGAAGAGTGCCAGCTCGTTCCAGGGTTTTCCTTTCCACCCATATTCCACCCGTCTTACCAATCTAGTACTGCTCCAGTAGAGCGTTAGCATATATTTTTTTAAATCCACAGCCTATTTTCAGTCATTCGAGCGGGTCAGGAATGAAATGAATGAAGGTCCCAGCTAGCGGCGAGGATAGGAACTGTGACGGTTGCCGAAGCCTGTCGCACTCCTCTGGGGCAATGATTAATGAATGACAAATGAAACGATATTGGAGAGTGTCACTGGAATGAAATATGACGGGGAAAACCGGAGTACCCGGAGAAAAAACCTACTCTGCCTCCGCTTTGTCCAGCACAAATCTCACATGGAGTGACCGGGATTTGAACCACGGAACCCAGCGGTGAAAGGCCGGCGCGCTGCCGCCTGAGCCACGGAGGCTCTCAAGAACGTTAGCCTATATATGAGAAATGATTATAAGCCTCAATTAATACGTAAATAATTAGTAGTAAAAACGACAAACGTCCGCCACTGTGGTGTAGTTGTTAGTGTGATTAGCTGCCACCTCCCGGAGGCCCGGGTTTGCTTCCCGGCTCTGCCACAAAATATGAAAAGTGGTACGAGGGCTAGAACCGGGTCCACTCAGCCTCGGGAGGTCAACTGAGTAGAGGTGGGTTCGATTCCCACCTCAGCCATTCTGGAAGTGGATTTCCGTGGTTTCCCACTTCTCCTCAAGGCAAATGCCGCGATAGTACCTAACTTAAGGCCACGGCCGCTTTCTTCCCTCTTCCTTGTATATCCCTTCCAATCTTTCCATCCCCCCGCAAGGCCCCTGTTCAGCATAGCAGGTGAGGCCGCCTGGGCGAGGTACTGGTCATCTTCCCCAGTTGTATCCCCCGACCCAGAGTCTGAAGCTCCAGGACCCTGCCCTTGAGGCGGTAGAGGTGGGATCCCTCGCTGAGTCCGAGGGAAAAACCGACCCTGGGGGGTAAAAGAAAGAAAGCAAAAAGCAAAGCAAATTCATTTCCGTACAGCCCATGAAGGCCCTTGGAGGGGTGGAAGGTAAAGGCTTCCACTATCCGCAACCTCGGCACTTGATGGGGGTGGTTAGCTCTCCGCCAAGCTGCCTTTTCCCCAGGAATTAACCTGGTACTCATTTTTGGTGTAGGCTGAGTGAACCTCAGGGCCATATGCACCTCCGGAAATCTCATTTCTTAAATTTTACGACTTCCTGACGGTGATTCGAACCACGTCCTTCCGGGCGAACACAGCGCGCCTTTACCGCCTCGGCCAGGCAGCCCCTGAAAGAAAGAAACAAAAAACGACAACCATCTAAAAAAGTGCACATAGCTATTCTGACAAAGCAAAAAAGGAGGCTTATTATTTTAAAGGGTTCATGGGCCTCAAACCCCTGCTGTTAACTTCATGTGCCTACAGTACCTCGAAAATAAGAGAGGTTCTCTAAACAAGTAAGCAGGGGCTGGATGGGGTGTCACGCAGTTCCAGTTGGCATTACACTGAACCTTTAAGCACTTGCACAAGTAATAAAAGTACACCACAGATGCTTAATTTCACGAAGGCTTTGACCTATCGGTAGGAAATAGTGTCTGCAATCAAGGCATCGAGACTGTTAATGGGGTGTCCGCAACCGAGACTGTCCGCAGTAAAGACGCAACTAAAAGGGGAAATCCCCGAAACGAGCTGGCACTCTTCCCAAATATTCTGTGTCCGCAATCGAGACTGTTCGCAATCGCGATGTCACTAGAACAGCGGGCAACACAGAGTCGTAGACTTCTAATGATGACCCATCACCTAACAGTGAAGTGAGACCAAAACGAAAATACTTCTTTGGTACGCTAAATATTTATTGTCCGCCTCTGTGGTGCAGTGGTTAACGTGATTAGCTGCCACCCGCGGTGACCCGGGTACGAGGGCCACTCATCCTCGGAAGGTCAACTGTGTAGAGTGGGGTTCTGTTCCACCTCAGCCATCCTCGAAGTGGTTTTCCGTGGTTTCCCACTGCTCCTCCAAGCAAATGTCGGCATGGTACATAACTTACGGCCACGGCCGCTTCCTTGCGTCTTCCTTGTCTATCCCTTCCAATCTTCCCATCCCCCACCAAGGCCCCTGTTCAGCATAGCAGGTGAGGCCACCTGGGTGAGGTACTAGTCATCCTCCCCAGCGCGCTGCCGCCTGAGCCACGGAGGCTCTCAAGAACGTTAGCCTATATATGAGAAATGATTATAAGCCTCAATTAATACGTAAATAATTAGTAGTAAAAACGACAAATGTCCGCCACTGTGGTGTAGTTGTTAGTGTGATTAGCTGCCACCTCCCGGAGGCCCGGGTTTGCTTCCCGGCTCTGCCACAAAATATGAAAAGTGGTACAAGGGCTAGAACCGGGTCCACTCAGCCTCGGGAGGTCAACTGAGTAGAGGTGGGTTCGATTTCCACCTCAGCCATTCTGGAAGTGGATTTCCGTGGTTTCCCACTTCTCCTCAAGGCAAATGCCGCGATAGTACCTAACTTAAGGCCACGGCCGCTTTCTTCCCTCTTCCTTGTCTATCCCTTCCAATCTTCCCATCCCCCCGCAAGGCCCCTGTTCAGCATAGCAGGTGAGGCCGCCTGGGCGAGGTACTGGTCATCCTCCCCAGTTGTATCCCCGACCCAGAGTCTGAGGCTCCAGGACACTGCCCTTGAGACGGTTGAGGTGGGATCCCTCGCTGAGTCCGAGGGAAAAACCAACCCTGGAGGGTAAACAGATTAAGAAGAAGAAGAAGAAGAAGAAGAAGAAAATGAAGAAGAAGAAGAAGAAGAAGAAGAAGAAGAAAAGCTAGATGACAATGTTGCGAATCTTGAACGGTCGCCGAATAAATCACTCACAACATTAGCACAAGTAGGGGTTTCGGTTTTTCTGCACACAAAGCTACAAAACTGTTACATATCAAACCATGAAGGTTTACAAGGGTCCATTGTTTAAAACCTCCTGATCCATCCACAAGAGTGAGATATTGTGATGGTATCTTGCATAATTGAATGGATCGTTTATTCGACCCACAGCTTGTGTTCTTTTCGGATGACGCCTGGTGTCATTAAGAAATTGTCGTGTAAGGAGTCATAACACTCGCTATTCGTGTGAAGAAAATCCTAATCGTATTTATGAAGTCCTTCATTTTGAAGGATGACACTTCCAGCATCTTTCATAAGAAAAGATTTCATATAAGATAGTATACAAGTTTAAAAGAGGGCGACCGGGCGGGCGAGTTGGCAGTGCGGTTAGGGGCGCGCAGCTGCGAGCTTGCATCCGGGAGATAGTGGGTTCGAACCCCGCTGTCGGCAGCCCTGAAGATGGTTTTCCATGGTTTCCCATTTTCACACCAGGCAAATTCTGGGGCTGTGCCTTGATTAAGACCACGGCCGCTTCCTTCCTACTCCTAGCCCTGTCATATCCCATCGTCGCTATAAGACCTATCTGTGTCGGTGCGACGTAAAACCAATAGTAAAAAAAAAAAAGAGAAAAAAAGCAGGGCGGCCGCGTGCGACGTAAGTTGGACTGAGGCAGCTGCCTTAGCGCAGAGTACAAACACCGTGTGTTCGGTCTGGCTTTAATGATATACCCTGTATAGGAGTGCGAAATACATCATGCAAACATACGTTCCTACAGTACGGTAAGTTAAGGGTCAAATACACAAAATACACCAAATACACCAGCCTCATGTCAGTAGATTTACAGGCATGGAAAATAACTCTTGTGGCACAAAATTCTGACAAATCGGCGTCTCCGAAAACCGTAAAATACTTCTTGGGATGCAAAACTTACTGCCAAGGCTGTGAATACTGGATGCCATTACCTTCCATCACGTCCATAGGCTTCCACGGTTTGTACGGAGATCGTTTGCTTGCTTGCTTGCTTCCTCATTGCCTGAAATAGGTATGTTCTCTAATGAACTAGTTGTACCATGAAATATATTTATCTATTTAGGGCCTACAGTATTCATTTATTTATTTATTTCTTAACTAGCAAGATACCCGTGCTTCGCTACGGTATTATTCTGAAATTTATAATTGAATGCTTATTGTTTTATATAAAATCCGCCGAAATTCGCGATGCGACTCGTTTTCTGAGAGAATCCGCCAAAATTTGCGATCTGACTCGTTTTCTAATAGATTACGGCAAGTTTCCTCCCATTTTTCAATCTTTCTTTCCAGCAATCGATTTCGTACTTCCCTGGCTAGGTCCAGGTATTCCACCCGGTCAGTTGGGTCCCTAAATCTTTGTCATCTTTTCCTATAAGCATTTTTAATATGGATCAAATCCTGAAGGAGATCCGACGTGGTGTCTGCCTTGGCGATACTGAACCCGCGGCCGGACTGAATTCTTAGTCATTACCCGCCCAGGACCAGTTTCCAGCGCGGTCCGCACATTTGACGACGGTCCAGAAAATTATTTTTTTTTTTTTTGCTAGGGGCTTTACGTCGCACCGACACAGATAGGTCTTATGGCGACGATGGGATAGGAAAGGCCTAGGAGTTGGAAGGAAGTGGCCGTGGCCTTAATTAAGGTACAGCCCCAGCATTTGCCTGGTGTGAAGATGGGAAACCACGGAAAACCATCTTCAGGGCTGCCGATAGTGGGATTCGAACCTACTATCTCCCGGATGCAAGCTCACAGCCGCGCGCCTCTACGTGCACGGCCAACTCGCCCGGTAAAAAATTATTATTATTATTATTATTATTATTATTATTATTATTATTATTATTATTATTATTATTATTATTTATTAGATGTTCTGGATCCCACAGCAAGATGCAAGACCGCTACTTGGCGGTAAATTACATCTGCTGCCATTATCATTGTTTCGAGTCGTTCGACAGGGTCAGGAATGGAATGACTAAAGCCCCATCGAGCGGCGACAATAGGAACTATGCCGGCTGCCGAAGTACTCCTCTTGGGCAATGATCGATGAATGACAAATGAAATATTGGACAGTGTTGCTGAAATGAATGATGACAGGGAAAACCGGAGTATCCGAAAAAAACCTGTCCCGCAACCGTTTTGTCCAGCACGAATGTTGCATGGAGTGACCGGATTTGAGCCACGGAACCCAGCTGTGAGAGGCCGACGCGCTGCCGCTTGATCAACGGAGGCTCCTTATAAGTACATTATGAACAGAAAAACAATTGGTCTCACCTCCTTTTACACCCCACCGCCGTTAAGTTTATTTACACCCCCACAAAAAAATTGAAAAGAAGGCGTGTTTCTTTATGTTTAAGGGAGATTCCGAACACCAATGTTCACGTCTATTACCTTCAGTTTTGAGATATGAGTTTCCCCATAAAAATAATTAAGTTTTTTCACTTCCTTTCACACTCCCCCCCCCCCCCAAGTGAATTTTCCAGCACAAAATACATGTTTCTTTAATAGTAAAGGATCTTCTAAATACCAATTTTCACGACTATAACTTCTTCAGTTTTTGATATATGTGTCCTCATGAAAGGAATTCAACTCCTTTTCACTCCCGCCCCCCAAGATGATTCCTCCTCTAAACGCGTTTTTCTTTGTTTTTAAGGGAGATCCAAATACCAATTTACACGTCTGCAACAACTTAAATTTTTTTAGATGTATGTATTCTCATACAATTAAGTCAATTAATGTTTCTATTCTTTCACCCCCCCCCTTCATTGGATTTTCCGAGAATACGTCTTTTTTTAAACTTTTAAAGCAGATTCTGAACCCATAATTCTACGGTGAGAAAAATTTTTATTTTTCTCAAATATTTATTTGGTATTCAGAAACTACTGTATGTTTGAGGGCAGCCATTTTGCGCTCCCAAGAGCCCGATGTTGCGTGGGAAGTTCTTCCTTACGGCGAGCTCGTGGATTGCCGGGACACCTCGGTGGAGCTCGAGTGCCCGACAATTCTTTTAATCCATGGAATTCTGCACAACGAGGGATTTTGACAATGTAGTAAATAATGAAATAAAGAAGCAAAATTATTCATACACCCTCTGTGAAGACAGAACCCCCAGGGAAAACTTTAAGTGCAGTTAAGCCCAAGTACATGGTAGCGTGAGACCAGCGAACTAGCTACACGTGCCAAGGTCATGGAAGGAAGAAAACGCGCGAAACGCACGGGCAGAAACAATTTATTTCCCGTGTTGTGAGTGTAGGAAAATTATAAAATTAACATCGAACATAAGTGCAAGTCTGTCCGGAGTTCTGGGACAAGTCTTATCAAAATTGGTCTATTAGAAGCAAATTTGGCAGATTTCACAACCAAGCCTCATAGAGGGGATAGCGTCCTTCCGGAAATTATAAAAGAAACCCCCCACCGTAGATTTTTCAGTGTCGATCTGGAACTTGAAGCCGCGGGAGCTTGGGCCCGTCGTCATTAGAATTTCGCGCCAGATTGACCGACAATAATTCAATACATGTTCGTGGCTAAGGTCCATATACTTAGTTAAGAAGAAAAGTGATTGGAGAAGTTCTGAACGTTTGCAGACGAACTGGGAAGGTGTAGGCTGGTTGAAAAATACACAGCAGATTTTTATTTTTATCATTTCGTGTACTCTTGTAAGTGAAGAAGGTCTGGGGGAAGCGATTCAAAATAGTTCTACTCCCTTATCGGCCGAACACCTGTTCTTATTGAAACAACGGGGAGAGAAACCACTCTGGGAAACGCATCAGACAGTTATAGTCGACTGCAGAACGAGGGAAGTTCGTGGTGCAAGTTACAGAGAAAGTGCATTATTTATATGGTAATTTTAATCTCGTGTGTGTGAAGGGTAGTGTTTGGATGAGTGAGTTTTTGAAAATGAAAATGTTATCTGTGAAAATGAGTGGCTAAGTACGAGGTTGCTGGTGATGATGTAATCAGAATGCTGAGAATGTCACCAACGTGCAGGTCTGTCTATTTTATATTATGTTGTAGTTAGTTAGTTAGTTACTGTCTGTCCTAAACAAAATTTCCAGATGATTGTCGGGTGATGTTCGTAATTATCAGGCGAAAGGCGTTGTAAATTTTGGTCAGCGTGTGAAAATTTCAGTGTGTAAAGTTCATGTCAAGAACGGTAACATGCGACGCTTAAAATGTTGTGTTGAGATGAGATATCATTCAAGTGCGGATTTGTGAACGTTATAAGTGTAAATTTGTCGTGGCGAATATTGTAATTTCAGGTGTCAGTTGCATTCAGAAATGCTGGTCGATAATAATAATAATAATAATAATAATAATAATAATAATAATAATAATAATAATAATAATGATAATGTTTACCGCGGGATAAGGAAATTCTTCTCTGTTAAATTACATTTAACCAGTTATTTCTACAAGGATCGTAGGCATATTTAGATAATGTCAATAAAATTTGTTAGAGTCACAGTCGTTAATGGGAAGGAAATTTTGAGACATCGTGTATACTTGAATTGCGAAAGGTCGATGTGTGCTCTTGGATTCTTGAGGCTCGAGAGGCTTAATAATAGTAAAGTAAGAGATGGGTTTAATAATGGTTGTCGTTTTCACCAGGGGATCGATGTATGAAAAAGGATCTTGAAGGAAAAGGAATTGAGAGCGATGAATTGATATGTATGTGGAGACGAGATAGATGGAAGTAATACCGCTGGAATAAAGCGAGGAGAAAGAGTGTTGAGACAAGCTGTAATTTTGTAGAGGAAGTATTTAGGAACAGGCTGTGTGAGGCAGGCTGTGTTGTTTTCCGCAATCAATCCGAATTTGAGATGACTATGATGTGAAGCATTATGAAATTTATAGAAAGATTCCAAGTGAAAACGACTCTTGTAAAATGTTACAGTCTGGGTAGTACACATCCAGTGATCTATGTTGCGTAAAGCCCGCAGGGATGATAAGAGAATGAACGATCTCCAGGATCAAAGAGTACTTTGGACACACGGTTGGGCTATATTTAATTTGTTCACTGGAGAGGTCATGGATAAGAGGGTTGGAATTGATGATAGGCGATCTGAGAAATTCGAATGCGATGGTGATGATTATTATTTTGAAGGCATCCACTAAAAGGGTACACGTGTGTTGGGGAATTTTCATTTGCTTCCCTAACACGTCAGTGCACAGGCTGAGATTGTGTTCGAGGTGGAGAACCGTTCGTCACGTCTATTTATTTTTTGAGTTCACATATTATAAGGAGGTAGACACTTACTGTATTTTTCGAGAGGTAGACACTTGCTGTATTTCGACTTGCATTCATTTGATAATAGAGACGTGGGTTCCGTCGTGCGTATTTGTTTGACGAAATCTAGTGTTAAATATCAGAGTTGTTTGAGAATTGCATTTCGCCTGATATGTTAAGGGAGACGTAGTACGACCCACTTTGACGCCCGACGATAGATTTAGGACGTCACGTGTTTATTCTTGGAGTCATTGATGATGAGACGTCCTAGGTCACGCCCGACGATAGAATTTGGAAGGCATCATGTACATAATGATTAGGGTTAGGGTGTACAGATTTCAAGTGAGCCCGACGATAGGTCTGGGATGGTAGCTGTACACACTCAAGTCTCAGTTTAGATGTGTTTCTTTTGTTTCTTTTGTGAAGTGGCCTGGTGGAAGGTAGCGGTTACAGTACGATATGATTTATTGTAGAGGGTCTATGCGAAGCTCTCATTGAGATAACGGGACTGCTGTTGGCAAACGAGGGCTGTCCAAGTGTGGGACATCGACCCGATCTAGATTAAATATTTTACTTGTTTCTTCGTGCGTGTTAAGCTGTATTACTTCGAGATGTTAATTTATTTTTACGGACTTTATTGTTTCCTCGTCTTGACGTCCGTTTTCGTTTGATAGTGTGCATATTGACACTCAGTGTTTTAGAATGAGACTTGAGTTGCGAATGCGGTTTCGATTCGTCAGCCAGTAATTTATATTATTTTCATCTTGTCGTATTTTCATTCGTATTCATAGTTAGAGTAAGTAAGTAATCACTTTACCAGTAGTGTGTTGGGACAGACAGTAAATAGAGAGATCTGTACTGGTAGCATTGTTTTTCAAGGGAAAGAATTCCTTAAAATTGTAGTAAATTTTAGCGTGGACTGGTAAATTTATTAAGCATAATAAACCCATTTCTAACCTGAAAATCGGTTCAATAATAATATTTTCAAGTGACTTTTCACTTTTTGATTAACTTCAGTGTTTGGCATTTCTTCTAAATGCATGATTAGTAAGTGTTTCCTGCATTTCGCAGTTTTGTTCCTTTAGAACGACTTAACGTAAGATCCTCTCGGATCATGTTGTTGTTGGTTCCTTCCGAACAGCTGTTTGGGGTGATGCACGTTTAGCATCGGGATTACCTTATCACTTAACACTTTCAGCCCCAGAGGTATGGAAGGCACATTTCCTCCCAGCCCACGATGTTTTAATTACCACGTGCTCAGCCCCGTGTGAATCATTCTGATACACACCAAGTTAGGCGCTCAGCCCCATGTGCATCATATTGACACACGTGACATGGCCTTGTTCTTCAAAGTGTGAGGCTTTCAGATTCACACGTATATTGAAATAGCATAGTGTCTTCTTCTCCCTGGGGCTGTGGGACCACAGGACAGTGCTGGGTCGTATATTGGTCAAGGGTTGGCAGCACTGCATAGCCTTTTCTTGTCTGCCAGTCTTGCCTCCAAATAATATTGTTTACATCCAGTGCTGGTGTGTTATTACAGGTATATGGATTCTGATGAGATAAGAGACGAAATAGAAATGTATTCAGACAGTAGTGGTAGTGAACTTAGTATTTTTAGAAATATGAGTGACCCAGAAGATCCGACAGTGCACTTGTCAGACCTTGATTTCGACAGTAGTGATAGTGATAATATTGTGATGGACGAACCTAACCTCAACGACGTGGAAGTATTAAAAGAGGAGGAACAGAATCAGACTTGCGTTTTGAAAAGTGATGATGACGAAATATTGATAACAAAAGAAGGTGAAGTCATAATTTGGCAGAACGTTGAAGGTAACTTGAATACCTTCGATTTCACTCCTAGAGAGCCACCAGGTGTATCCGAGACAGCTAATAATAAACTGTACACAAATTCGCCTTTTGAATTTTATTCTCTGTTTGTTGATAATGAAATTTTAGATCTGTTGGTCAATGAAACTAATAGGTATGCTGAGCAAAGTACTGTTGATGCCATATTGAAGGGGAAAAAAAGTTCTGTTTTAGAAAAATGGTATGATGTTACAAGGGATGACATGCTAACATTTTTAGGTTTAGTGTTATGGATGGGTCTAGATAAAAAACCTAAAGTAAGGAACTATTGGTCCAAAAATGCAATTTACAACAGTAAATTATCCAAAGCTATGAGTCGTAATAGATTTGAAATGATTCTTAGTTACTTACACATTTCCAACAACGAGATTGCCCAACCAAATGACCGATTGGCAAAAATAAGACCGCTGGTCAGTGCACTAAATGTTAAATTTCAAAATGCAATGAACCCACAGGAGGAGTTATGTATTGATGAGTCAATGATTCCGTTTCGTGGTAGGGTCAAATTTCGCCAATACATCCCAAACAAAAGGCATAGGTATGGGATGAAGTTATACAAGTTATGTCTGAAAGGTGGGTACACCTGGCACTTGAAAGTATATGCTGGAAAAGAAAACATCCCACGCGGTCAGTTAGCTTCCGCTAATACAGTTATGGAATTAGTGCGTCCACTCTTAGGAGAAGGACGTCCTTTATACACTGACAATTTTTATACGAGTGTCCCACTGGCCCACCAGCTAAATGATAAACAGACACATCTAGTTGGAACACTTCGTAAAAAAAGAAAAATGAACTCTAAAACAGTCGAGAAAAGTACACTCCACAGAGGACAGATGATTGTCAGGGAAAGCAACACAGGAGTAATAATGGGAAAATGGAAAGACAAAAGGGACGTGATGTTCTTAACAACGAAACATGTTCCTGAACTGGCTGAAACTACTACCAAACAAGGCGTTACAAGGAAACCATCCACAGTGTTGCAATACAATGGAGGAAAGTCATTCATTGATGTTTCAGATCAACTAGCATCTTATGGTACATCCGTACGTCGAGGTGTAAAATGGTACAGAAAAATTATGTTTGAGCTCTTGACTAATACAGCTGTTGTTAATGCACACACAGTTTACAAGTCTACTGTTTTTGCGCCAAAAGACATTGTATCATTCCGAGAAGAACTTGTAACTTACCTGCTTTTGGAGCGTCTTCACAACAATGACAAAGACGACCTACCGAAGAACCACAAACTCAAAACCATTGAAGATAGGCCCAGAGGTAGATGCACTTCTTGCTACCAACTTTTATCAGCACGTGAGGGGAGGAAAATAGCTGCTAAGAGATGCTGTCAAGTAAGAACAATGTGCTTTGGTTGCCCAGAATTCAAGTACATGTGTATGGACTGTTTTTTCAAGAAACATAGATGTGTAGCGAAGTAACAAAAAGTAAAATCTTGCTCTTAGTAAAATGAAAAAAAAAATCAGTTGAAGGAATCTACTGAGTTTTTTATGTATTTATGCCTAATACTGATTCCTGTGTCCATTTTTAAAATTTCAAATTCTTGTCACCTAATCTAACCTAGCCTATTCTAACGTAACTTATACTAACCCTGGTAACATAAAACAATATCCAAATCTGTATGGAAGTGTTTGAAATAAAAATAAATTAATAAATAATATTTTTAAACCATTTTTGTGCGTGTATTAAAATGACGCACACGAAAAGTGCATACATAAATTACTCAGAGCCCATGTGCATCTTATTGACTCACACCTTATTTAGGAGAGTTCAAGATGAGAAAATGTTTTTATTTGTTTTAAAACACCTGTAGGCCACCAGAATAACGAGTTCATGCAATAGTAAGCCTTGGGCTGTGGGTGAATTTACCAACTTTCTGGCTGGGTTTAACGGTGTATCAATTTGATACACATGGGGCTGAGCTCATAACTTGCCATGTATCAAATTGATACACATGGGGCTGAAAGTGTTAAGGGTGTCATGAATGACAAATACATGGTGGAATTTTATTTCAATTGTGAATGATGCCATTAACTTGTAGTGAACACCATGCTTTCCCATAATATTTCGCAACCTATCCAAAGCAACTGATAGTCAGTTTGGTTCGATTAAGGGTCCATTCGGCGGATGTTCCGTATCCGTGAAGGGTATTTGACTGGTGGATAACCTTAATTAAGAGAAAATCAGGCGTTCTACTTGTTGAAAGTCAGATTTTCCACGGATCGTGTGGATTAACTCTCAGTTCTCGTTTGGAATAATAGGTGCCCGGTTTTCAGGTCTTCCCTTTTCAGTTTTTCAGTTTCGCTGTCCACTAACATATTAGCTTCTCCGAAGCAACTCTTCGACATCGGAAGAAACGAAGTGACGTTATGTAATGTGACTGTGTTTGGAACTTTTTAAAAATCAATAATTTATAATTTTTCTATATTCTTTGGCAAGAATGCATATTAAATTAATTATGTTATCGTGCTATTTCAGTTTAATAAAAGTTAGTAAGCACATTTTTGCTCCTCATTTCAAGTAGTTAGGCTTTCTTCTGAACCCCATCGTTTGGTTAAGATCGTGACCGAATTTATTCCCGCAACGACCCAAGATTTAAGAGTTCTAAATTGTTCTACTGTAGCAGCCGTGGCCGACCAACGATGGAATGGTAAGTTCAAGGGTTCAATTCCAAATATCAAATTTCTCATCTGTAACATCTTCATTTTTGAGATATCAGTAGCATAATTAAAAGAATTCAACACCATTTTCAGTCACTTATAACCCCCGCTGCACCCAAGTGGTATTTCCGAAAACAAAAAATACACCTCTCTTTATGTTTAATAGAGATAAAAATACCATTCTTCACTTCTGTAACTTGTTAAGTTTTTTGAGATATACTGTAGAAATTCTCATTTTGAAATTTCACCCCTTTTTACCTCGCCTTAAGTGGAGTTTTCAGAAACAAATCACTTATGTTTCTTTATATTTACAGGAGATTCCAAATACCCACTGTAACCTTTTACGTTTCTCAGATATTCTGTAGATACAGTCTTTCAAAAAATTCACCCCAATTTGTCACACCTGTTTAACCGCCATTAATTTGATTTTCTAAAAACAAAAAATACGTGTTTCTTTATTTTTAAAGAAGATCCCATATACAAATTTTCAGTTCTGTAATATCTTCAGTTTCTGAGATATATGTATCGTCATTAAAGACATTCAACCCATTATTCACCCTTTTACACCCCTCCTATTGGGATTTACAGAAAACAAAAAATACGCGTTTCTTTACTTTTAATGAAGTTTCTAAATACCAATTTTTACATCTCTAAACTTCTAAAGTATTGAGATATAGATGCACTTATTTTAAAAATTCACCCCCTTTTCACCCTTTCATTAATTAGATTTTCCAAAAACAAAAAATACGTGTTTCTTTATTTTTAAAAGAGATCAAAAGTACCAATTTTCAGGTCTGTAATATCTTCAGTTTCTGAGATATAAGTACCGGTATCCTGATTAAAGGCATTCAGCCCCCTTTTCACCATTTTCACCCCTCCTATTGTGATTTTCTGAAGAAAAAAATACGTGTTTCCTTATTTTTAAAGAAGATTCTAAATACCAATTTTTTCTTCTGTACACTTTTAAAGTTTTGAGATATAGATAGACTCATTTTAAAATTTCACCCCCCTTTTCTCCCCCTTAGCGACGGAATATCTAAAAATCCTCTCTTAGCGAGCACCTGCATCTTAATATGAATATATCCCCAAAATTTCATTTCTTTATGTCTAGCAGTTTTGGCTCGGCGATGATGAATCCGTCAGTCAGTCAGTCAGTCAGTCAGTCAGTCAGTCAGGACAAGTTATTTTATATATATAGATATGTTTAGCCTGGAAGGAGGATCAGTATCTCGCCCAGGTGGCCTCACCTGCTATGCTGAACAGGGGCCTTGTTGGGAATGGAAAGATTAGAATGGATAGACAAGGTGGAGGGAAGGAAGTGGCCGTGGCCTTAAGTTAGGTACCATCCCGTCATTTGCCTGGAGGAGAAGTGGGGAACAACGGAAAACAACTTCCAGGATGGCTGAGGGGGGAATCGAACCCTCCTCTACTCAGTTGACCTCCCGAGGCTGAGTGGACCCCGTTCCAGCCCTCGTACCACTTTTCAAATTTCGTGTCAGAGCCTGGAATCGAACCCGGGCCTCCGGGCGTGGCAGCTAATCACACTAACCACTACACCACAGAGGCGGACATTTATTTATTTATTTATTTATTTATTTATTTATTTATTTATTTATTTATTTATTTATCTATGTATTTATTCATTTATTTATAAATTCTGGCAAAGAAATCCAATCACCGAATTTATACTAGGATGATTTGACCGTAATTTTTTATCCTTTGTCACCGCCTTAATCTGTTAGGCTCCATGGCTAAACGGTTAGCGTGCTGGCCTTTGGTCACATGGGTCCCGGGTTCGATTCCCAGCAGGGACAAGAATTTTAACCATAATTGGTTAATTTCGCTGACACGGGGGCTGGGTGTATGTGTCGTCTTCATCATCATTTCATCCTCAGCACGACGCGCAGATCGCCTACGGGCGTCAGATCGGAAGACCTGCACCTGGCGAGCCGAACTTGTCCTCGGACACTCCCGGCACTAAAAGCTATACGCCATTTCATTTTTACCGCCTTAATCTAGCTTACTTCAGCAGTTTTTCACTGAATTTGCATGCGTTCGATCGTCGGGAAAACGACTAAGAAGATACATTGATAAAAACCCATATAATAATAATAATAATAATAATAATAATAATAATAATAATAATAGTAATAATAATAATAATAATAATAATAATAATAATAATAATAATAATACCGGGCGAGTTGGCCGTGCGCGTAGAGGCGCGCGGCTGTGAGCTTGCATCCGGGAGATAGTAGGTTCGAATCCCACTATCGGCAGCCCTGAAGATGGTTTTCCGTGGTTTCCCATTTTCACACCAGGCAAATGCTGGGGCTGTACCTTAATTAAGGCCACGGCCGCTTCCTTCCAACTCCTAGGCCTTTCCTATCCCATCGTCGCCATAAGACCTATCTGCGTCGGTGCGACGTAAAGCCCCTAGCAAAAATAATAATAATAATAATAATAATAATAATAATAATAATAATAATAATAATAATAATAATAATAATAATAATAATACCGAGCGAGCTGGCCGTGCGGTTAGCGGCGTGGAGCGTATGTTTAGATTCGGGAGATAGTGGGTTCGAACCACACAGCCGGCAGAACTGGAAATGTTTTCCGTTGTTTCCCATTTTCACACCAGACATATGCTGGGGTTTTACCTAGTTAAGGCTACGGCCGCTTCCTTCACACTCCTAGCCCTTCCCTATCCTGTTGTCGCCACAAGACCTATTTGAGGGGGTGCGACGTAGAGAAGCTGGTAAAATAATAATAATAATAATAATAATAATAATAATAATAATAATAATAATAATAACGCCTTCACTACAGACTGTTATGTCTTTGAGCGTACAGTCTGCAAGCCTCCGTGAATTAATTCAGAACCTCCACAATCCTCTATTCTCAACAAGCTATGTAGCCTCGTTTAGTTCCACGCATCGTATCATTAAATTCTTAAAAGAGACTAACCATCATCGTCTTGGTCTACCTCTACCTTTCTTACCCTCCATAGCCGTGTCCAGTTTTCTCCTAGGTAATCCATCGAATTTATTCCTAACATGGCTTATTACCTCCCCATTCCGAATACCCTTTTGCCACTGTTCCCACCTGCTTGTACCAGCAATCATTCAAGCTAGTTTCATGTCTGTTATAATAATAATAATAATAATAATAATAATAATAATAATAATAATAATAATAATAATAAAAAAAATATTTTTCTGTCTCCCTTTCCAGTTTTACGACTGGATGCCCTTCTTGACTCCAAACCTATATGAAGGGATGTATTCACTCTTACATGTCGTCATGTCGGTTTGTAGTGAATTATTTTAAAACGAACACAAACACTGAGTCCCCGGTCAGAGGAATTAACTAGACACGGTAAAAAACTCCGACGGAGACGGAACCTGGGACCTTCTGAACCGAAGTCCTCAGTGCCACTAACCATTCAGACAAGGGGCCAGTTAATAATAATAATAATAATAATAATAATAATAATAATAATAATAATAATAATAATAATAATAATAATGATAATAAAAGTAATAATAATAATCATCTATATTTAACGTCGATTTAAGTACAAACAGTCCTGAAGAGATTTAATTGTTCTGAAATTAATTCTCTAACGTGATCTACTGACCCGGGTCTGACTCAATAAAGGCCGCTATACTTTGAAGAACTCGATCATATGAACACGGATTTCAGATACGAGATCACCGAGCTTGATAGGTGCAGTCGCTTAAGTGCGGCCAGTATCCAGTATTCGGGAGATAGTAGGTTCGAGCCCCACTGTCGCCAGCTCTGAAGATGGTTTTCCGTGGTTTCCCATTTTCACACCAGGCAAATGCTGGGGCTGTACCTAAATTAAGGCCACGGCCGATTCCTTCCCACTCCTAGGCCTTCCCTGTCCAATCGTCGCCATAAGACCTATCTGTGTCGGTGCGACGTAAAGCAAGTAGCAAAAAAAAAAAAAAAAAGAGGGACGAGATCACCTACTCAACGTTTAGTTCAATGAAGAAGCCTCTAGGAACTAGGAATAACTAGGAATAATACGAAATAATTTAATTTGAAACATAACTATAACAAAAATTGTAGATTACACTTGTATCGTATTATGGATGTCCTCTTCAATTCAATTATTTCCGATGAAAGATAGAATAATAATATTATTGCTTAATACGCCCCACAAACTACTTTTTGATGGATCTTAGAGGTGAAGCTTCCACGGTGTGTAGAATTATTTCGTTTATTTTCCGGGTTGAAATCACACTAATCACACTGATTGCTGCCTGGGAGACTGATTACCTCGAATCGAGTAGGGGTATTTCAGTCGCCTTGACAAAAGAATACTGAAATGTATTCGAAACGTCGGCAAACTGTACGTAATGTACAAAAGACAACAACACGGTTCAGCCTGGAAAATAAACTAAATAATACTTTTTGACGGTTTTCGAAGACGCCGAGATGCCGGAACGCTGTCCACAGGATTTCTTTCACGTGCCAGTAAATCTACCGGCACGACGCTGACGTATTTAAGCACCTTCAAATACCACCGGACTGAGCCTAGATCGAAACTGCCAAGTTTGGGTCAGAAGGCCAGCGCCTCAACCGCCTGAGCCACTCAGCCCGGCTTAAAGATCGAGGAGTCGTTTTTTTAGAGGCAAGCCGAGAATGAGAACATCCCCTCCACACACCTGGAGCAGAAAACTTATCATTAATGAAGATTTGCTGATAACTTTCCTTGTTCGTTCCGCCATTATTTAAGAGGAAACACAGGACAACAGGCACGATTTGATGATTATGTCGCAACAACTGAGTAATCCATAAGCCATCTGGACCTAAATATTGTTGGCGCCGACCCATTTTCACTCTTATCACTTCCGCCAGATCCAGCACTCATTATCAGGCAGGCAGATTGTCCCTTGCGACATAGCGAATACTTGCCCATACCTGAACTAAATTGTTGATTAATTGTTATAAAGATTTTTAATTGAGTAACTGATTTCTGAAAGTATTAGAATTTCCCTTAGGGTCCTAAACGTTCCCTAGATACAGGAAGACTCGTCCCCATAAGAAAAAAAAGATACAGGAAGAGAGACAGATTCATTTCAACTAGTTATGTCTAATTATAGAGTATTGATGTTCTGATTCCAAAAGTAATTACGTAAAATGAGATTTAACACATTACTTACACAGTATACAGGACGAGCCAGTTAACACGTTCACTCAAAAAAAAAGTTAATGATATCCACTATCTGTTTTTACGGTCGATATAGTTACTAAGGGGCTCATAGTGAATCATGCAGTACTCTCCCAGTCTCTAAGTAGAGATATTAGTGCGAACCTGCGAAGAGTGTCCTAGAATTTAAGTGACTCCGCTGAGGAGTCACCTTTACTTTTATGTCCTATCAGTTACAGAGGTAGAATTTAAATGTAGCTAAAAGCTTTGCGTGTGTTTTTATAGGTGTGTTATAGTGTAATAATGATAAACGTAAGGCCTCAGCTACCGTGTACAGATATTTTTTAAATTTAACGCCATCTAGCTGTCTGCTGGTCAATTTCGACGTTCCGTTTTACTCTAGGCCTACTAGATGGGAGACAGAGTAAACCGAAACTCTTTTGGGCGACCGTGGCTGAGAATTAATGAATGTTGTCGGGTAAACACCAAATATGTCGCCAGAGATCTTTTACATGCCGACATCGTACGACATGGAGTGTTGAATGGACTTTTTTCCGCCCTTCAAAAATCCGACTACCTCTGCCGTGTTCGAACCCGCCATGTTCGGATCCGGAGGCTGACATTTTACCACTGATCCACAGAGGCAGGTGCGGTAGTGTAATATTTATATTGAATTTGTGTGTTCGTCAGACTGGAAAGCTTTTAAGTTACATTTAACTGAGTCGACACTGGAAAGTATTGCTTCCTCCTTTAAAAAGGTAGAATTTAGTTCAAAAGGCTATTTGAAAATCAATTCATATTATTAAAAAAAACCGTACGTGTCCGCCTCTGTGGTGTAGTGGTTAGTGTGTTTAGCTGCCACCCCTGGAGGCCTGGGTTCGATTCCTGGCTCTGCCATCCTCGAAGTGTATTTCCGTGGTTTCCCACTTCTCCTCCAGGCAAATGCCGGGATGGTACCTAACTTAAGGCCACGGCCGCTTACTTCCCTCTTCCTTGTCTATCCCTTCCAATCTTCCCACCCCCCCTTGCAAGGCCCCTGTTCAGCATAGCAGGTGAAGCCGCCTGGGCGAGGTACTCGTCATCCTCCCCAGTTGTATCCCCCGACCCAGCATCTGATGCTTCAGGACCCTGCCCTTGAGGCGGTAGAGGTGGGATCCCTCGCTGAGTCCGAGGGAAAAACCGACCCTGGAGGGTAAGCAGATTAAGAAAGAACGAAAGAAAGAAAGAAAGAAAGAAAGAAAGAAAGAAAGAAAGAAAGAAAGACAGTACTTTAGATGAGAATCTTTTTTAATGCTCCAGGTTGCTCAGTCACATGGATCGTTTAAACATTTGAAGCGACAAACTTGTAGATTCTCTACGGTAGTTTTCGTAAAATCTCTCCTAATCCCAGCACATTAAAACTACTTTGATCTCTAACTTCCGAGTAACGTGACTTAAATATCCTTCATCTCCAGTCGTTAATATGACTTTATTTTCCATCGTGAGAGCCCTCCTGTCATTGACCGCAGTGCAGTTCCTCTGCCTGAGCTCCAAAAATCTAGGAATGAGCTTACTTCTTTACACATACTGTATTTTACTCACGAAGCATGGACGATAATAATTGAGATAGGCTTTTTTAAAATATGCCTTCGGCAATTTCTCTGTCCGGATTCATGACTAAATGGTTAGCGTGCTGGCCTTTGGTCACAGGGATCCCAAGTTCGATTCCCGACAGAGTCGGGAATTTTAACCATTTTTGGTTAGTTCTGCTGGCACAGGGACTGGGTATATGTGTCGTCTTCATCAACCTTTCATCCTCATCACGACGCTCAGGTCGCATACGGGCGTCAAATTAAAAGACCTCCACTTGGCGAGGTGAACATGTCTTCGGACACTCCCGGCACTAAAAGTCATACGCCATTTCATTGGTAATTTCTCTCATGTTGTATAGTCTGCATATTTTCATATTTTATAGTCATATTTTATTTCAGTGATAGTATTTTCTTGCAGAAAATGCTGGGGTAGATTTTTCCTTGCTAGCGGTTTAATGTCGCACTATAATAATGAAGAATGGCCTCCAGAGAGGCCTGGTGCAGGTCTTTTTTCTCGTAGACGGCCTATTAGGCGACCTGCATATCTGTGAAGATGAGGGCCCAACCTAGGATGATTTCTATTGTTGAATACGCCTCACACACCCAGCTCCCGAGCCATTGGAATTAATCAAATATGGTTAAACTCCCCGAGCCGGCAGAGAATCGAACCCGTGACCCTCTGAACCGAAGGCCAGTACGCTGACCATTCAACCAACGAGTCGGACAATGTCACACTAACTCGGATGTATTTTCGGTGATGATAGTATAGGAAAGGGTTAGGACTAGAAAGGAAGCAGCCATGGCCTTAAATAGGGAACAGCCGGGCTGAGTGGCTCAGACGGTTGAGGCGCTGGCCTTCTGAACCCAACTTGGCAGGTTCGACCCTGGCTCAGTCCGGTGGTATTTGAAGGTGCTCAAATACGTCAGCCTCGTGTCGGTAGAGTTACTGACACGTACAAGAACTCCTGCGGGACTAAATTCCGGCACTTCGGCGTCTCCGAGAACCGTAAAAGAGTAGTTAGTGGGACGTAAAATAAATAGCATTATTATTAAATAGGGAACAACCCCGACATTCCTGGTGTGAAAATGGGAAACCACGGAAAAGTATCTTCAGGGCTGCCAATGTTGGAGTTCGAACCCACCGTCTCCCGACTATTAGTGTATTGCTACGCGACACGTACCACGCATCCAAATCACTCGGTCATGATTGCTTTCTTTTTTATGTCAAGCCTCAGGGAAATTTTCTTACTCTTACTTCAAAACAGCAGATAAATACATCAAGATACATTTTTGTTTTGCAGTTTGCATTACGCCGCATTGACACAGATATGGCGAGGATGGGAAAGGAAAGGCCTAGGAGTGAAAAGGAAGCGGCCGTTGCCTAAATTAAGGTATAGTCCCAGCATTTGCCTGGTGTGACAATGAGAAACCACGGAAAAGCACCTTCAGGGGTGCGACAGTGGGGTTCGAACCCACTATCTCTTGGAAGCAAGATCACAGCTTATCGCCCCTAACCGCACGACCAACACGCCCGGTCATCAAGTTATTAACGTAGCAGAGATCGCCCAAACTATGTGAGTACATGGAGATTGTAATTATTATTATTATTATTATTATTATTATTATTATTATTATTATTATTATTATTATTAATTTTATTATTATTATTCTTGTTCCGCAGCAGAAATAGGTTAAAGAAGGTGCCGGGGTGAATGGGTCTAACTACAATGTCAAAGTAATTTTGAAACTTAAACTGAAGGTTATATTTTCAGAACATCAAACTTAACAATTTTTTCATGACAATATTACAGGTACAAGTAGCAATCATTAAACAAGATTGGGAAAATCCAAAATTAAGAACCTTAACACTTTGGGCTTTAAGCCCCTAGTTTTACAATATTGCAAATGGAAGAGGTATTATTTAAGCAGGGGCAGAAATTCCCTAATCCCAGAGCACTTGCTCCCTAAATCACAACATCTAGCCTCCTAGAGGCACCTTTTACAGTTACAAAGTTGCAAAAGAGCTAACAGGCTCTCCGTTTCTTTCAGCCTCCTCGCGGCAACCTCAAAAATCTTACACTCTCTGGCCTTTACTTTAATACATTACAGGCAGTAAACGGTTACTAAAAGTAGTCACCTCACACCAAGATGAAGGCGAGCTCGAGAGGGTATATCACTCTCTATCCCTGGTATACAGTCAAAGATTTAATGAAGTTATAAGAGAAGTTACATTTAAAAATGTTGTTACATACTAAAGAGTCGGACCTTTCCCTCGGGTTAAACTGCGGAGGTAGCAAGAAAGAAAGAAGTTATGTGGCCATTACCTTGTAGAAGTTCTAGCTGCTGACTAAAGAGGCCGCCCACCTCCCGCTTAACACATACACACACTCAGATAGACGTCGATCAAATGACCAAGAAACGAGAAAAGCCCCAGTTTATAAACCCTCAGGGAAGCTTCGAGATCATTCAAGATTAAACTAGCCACACCTTCTCAATTTTATTCAATAAATTCAAAAGTTACACTTAGAATCGAACAAGAAGCCTGTGATAGGTTGAAAATTAAATACAGAAATTAGGGATTGGCTAGATTCAAAACTGGCGGAAAGAAAAGGTAAATATTGCCAACCCAAAAATAAATGAACATCAGTTAGTTAAAAAAACTAGAAATACAAAACTTCTTTAAATTATAGGTTCTTTCACTTCGCACCAGGGTGCATTATCATAGTTTTTAGTGGTGTCATCTGTGGAAGAATGTCCAAACTTCTTGATCAATGTCAAACAAAACAAGTAGAAATTCACTCAGGTTAGGAAACTGCACAATAACAAAATTACTCAATATTTAGGTGGTGACATCTTCTGATTAAAGTTCCAAGTTGGTGTAGTTTCAGTTTCACTATTTTACCAATAGAGGAGTTCATTTAGGCGCTGGCTTTGAATGCGCGGCGTTGAGGTGTACCTCCCGGGACAATTATTATTATTATTATTATTATTATTATTATTATTATTATTATTATTATTATTATTATTATTATTATTATTATTATTATTATTATTATTATTCATCTGTTTACTCTCCAGGGTCGGTTTTTCCCTCGAACTCAGCGAGGGATCCCACCTCTACCACCTCAAGGGCAGTGTCCTGGAACTTCAGACTCTAGGTGGGGAGATACAACTGGAGAGAATGACCAGCACCTTGCCCAGGTGGGCTCACCTGCTATGCTAACAGGGGCCTTGTGGAGGGATGGGAAGATTGGATGGGACAGGCAAGGATGAGGGAAGGAAGCGGCCGTGGCCTTAAGTTAGGTACCATCCCGGCATTTGCCTGGAGGAGAAGTGGGAAACCATGGAAAACCGCTTCCAGGATGGCTGAGGTGGAAATCGAACCCACCTCTACACAGTTGACCACCCGAGGCTGAGTGGACCCCGTTCCAGCCCTCATACCACCTTTCAAGTGTCGTGGCAGACCCGGGAATCGAACCCGGACCTCCGGGGATGGCAGCTAATCACGCTAACCACTATACCACAGAGGCGGACATTATTATTATTATTATTATTATTATTATTATTATTATTATTATTATTATTATTATTTTGTAAGTTGCTTTACGTCGCACCGACACAGATAGCTCTAAAGGCGACGATGGGACAGGAAAGGACTAGAAGTGGGAAGGAAGCGACCGTGGCTTTATTTAAGGTACAGCGCCAGTGTTTGCCTGGTGTGAAAATAGGAAACAACGGAAACCTTTTTCAGGGCTGCCGACAGTGGGGCTCGAACCCACTATCTCCCGAATACTCGATACTGGCGATTATTTCTTTTTTCCTTTTTTTTCTCTTTATGCAGTAGTTGATATGACAATAACAACAACAAACAAAAAACATTAACAATAATGAGGTCGAATGATAATAACAGTGCTAAGGTTACAAGAAAAATATGAGACCACATTATTTCACTGCACTATTTTAGCTGTTCATTTGCAAGTTTGTACAGTTTGTCACTGTGTAGGCCCTACACCCAAAAATATTTTCCTGTTTGGACACCTTGTACAGTCGTCCAGACAACCATACACATCTAGCTGGAGATTCACAATGTTGATATTAGGTGATCGTGGTATACGTAAAACACAATACAGCAAGAAGTAACACGACTGCAGCTTGGAGTTGTGCCGGCTGGAGCCTGAAGTTGGGCATTGAGACTCATTTGGAAACTATTCGACGGTTATGGTGGATAGTCAGCTGTCTTATTAGGCTTAAGGAACTCTCTCTCTGCCGCACAAGTTGAACTTACGGTATGAACACAGTGTTAAACGGTGAATTATGGTGCCTTATTCTTTCTTGAACACTATGCAATTTGGAATGTCTGTCATACGGATACAACGTCATTTGTGTCCGGCTCCGACGCTAAACGTTTAGCGTGCTGGCCTTTGGTCCAGAGGGTCCCGGGTTGGATTCCCGGACGGGTCGGGGATTTGAACCTTAATTGGTTAATTCCAATGGCTCGGGGGAAGGATGTGTGTGATTTATTAAGCGTTAGAAATCATCCTAGGTAAGGCCCTCATCCTCACAGACATGCAGGTCGCCTAATAGGTCGTCTACGAGAAAAAGACCCACACCCGGCCTCTCCGGACGCCATTAATTGTCCCCACTTTTACATCCTGGGATTTACGAAATTTCCTGTATTTGTGGTAAGGTGTACATTGGCCAAACATGCCGGTCCATTGGTACTCGCATCAAGGAAGATGAACTTAATATTCGTCTCAACCAGCCAGACAAATCAGCAATAGCTGAGCATGCTCTATCGTCGGGTCATGATGTCATGTTCCAAGATGCTCGAGCTGTTACTCACAATAGACACTACAGGTCCAGGATTATACGGGAAGCTGTGGAAATACGTAGATATCCTAACAATTTCAACAGTGACACTGGCTATCAGTTAAATAATAACTTTTTGCCAGCCATTAAGGATTTACTTAGGTAGTTCCTTTCCCTGTTCCTTCACTATTGTTATTTCGTTTCGGTTTTTTTTTCAAATTCGTACGTTCCTCTTCGCCAGATGTTTCATTCCAGGCTTGTGTCAATAACATACCTTCTTATATGCGTACACCTGTTATGTTATGTGACCCTCTCAAACTGATTCTGATGGTTCCGTCAGCTTCCGCTTCGAACCCTAGCGCTGTACCGCGTCCGGGGTGCCATCTGGTGACTCCTATTGGGTAACGTCTAAATTTAAACCTCATTGTCTTAGAAGCCTTTCTGGTGGAGAGTCGAGATTTCCTTCTGATGACGCAAAGCAAAGTTCTCTGCGAAACGTAAAAATTTTCACCTTATTTTCTTGACACGACATAAGCACAAAAGCCTATATCATGTCTATAAGTACTTGCCGTGAAAGCATCAATGAAATACTAGAGAAATGTTAAAGAGGTCATGCATGAACTAATGACGATTCGAACTGAGAACGGGCAGTAAAAATGTAGTCGAAACAAGGTGAAGTTGCAAACTAAGCCGTTAAGACATATAAAAGGGCCCAATAAGCAAAAAACGCCAAAAAAAGGACAAATAAAACCCACTATTGTTTGGCCTACAATGACCCAGAATGAACACATATTATGTTGGGCCTCGTCTTCGTACACTCGAGGAAAAAACGGATTTTTCCTCAACTTCCGAGCCCTAGTGATAACTTAGTAAGCAAATCAAGCTTGTGTTCGATGCCAGAAGATATAGTACATAGTAATCTCTTACAATACAGGATGGGCGTAGAGTTTATTTACACTGCACTGAGGATGGGCGAAAACACGAAAGACGCATGTGGACTCGCATAGTCGATCGCGGGGCCCCTAAATCCGCAGGACGTTTATGAGTTGACTTTATCGGCGACCGTTCAATTGAAAGTGCCTCAGCAATACAAGTCTCCTGCTACGATGTGCATCACAAATACTTCCCGTCGCAATGGCTGGTTTTTTTTTCGTACCAATAACGTTTACCTCTATGGCGACGGTTTCTCAAAACATAGAGCAAAGTTTCTCATAACGCCTTCCATTGTCTTGTGTCGTCTGGACATTGATGAAGCTACACGCAATTCACTAAACGCTCCTTAACAGTGCTATAACTTGTATCCAGAGTTGCTAGCTGCGTTTGACCACAGTCCCGCTAGACAGGTCTTCAAACCCGTAAATTTTCTCCAAATTCCGCTAGAATTTCAAACTACTACATATTTATTGAATATGACGCAGCTGTGAGCTTGCACTCGGGAAAGAGTGGGTTCGAACTTTGAACCACACTGTCGGCAGTCCTGAAGAAGGCTTTCCGTGGTCTCTTATCTTTACCCCGGCAAATGCTGGGACTGTGATTTAATTAAGACCATGGCTGCTTCCTTCCCACTCCTAGGCTTTTCCTAACCCATCGTCGCCATAAGACCTATCTGTGTCGGTGCGACTTAAAGCAACTTGTAAAAAAATATACATAGCTATTCCAGATTGCAATGCAACCGTTGAAAGAGTGTTTTCCCTGATAAATACACAGTGGTCAGAAGAAAGAAACCGTTTGCTGACCGGGTCGGTTAAGGGCATTATAACAGCGAGGTACAACTTTAAAACCATGTCATGTAGAAACTATTCTACTTTCCACTGATGTGATTGATTGATTGATTGATTGATTGATTGATTGATTGATTGATTGATTGATTGATTGATTGATTGATTGATTGATTGATTGATTGATTGATTGATTGATTGATTGACAGGTGTATGGTGATGGTGGGATAGAACACAGCTAGGACTGGGAAGGAAGCCACCGTGGCCTTAACTAACAATCCTAGCATTTGTTTAATGTGAAACACTGTAAACAATTTTCAGAGCTGTCGTCGGTGGGGCTCAACCCACAATCTGCAGAATTCAGGCTTACAGCTGCACGACTCGTACTGTATAGTCAACTCCTTCGGCTGTCAGTCTTCTAGGTAAGTATCCTCCTCCAAATAATAAGTTCGTGTGGCTATTTCTTGCCTGGTGCAGCCCTTATATGGCAGACTTCCTGAAGAGGGTGGGCGGCGGCTGCCGTATATGGGAAACTGCATGTTTTTGTAGTGAATGATAGTGTAGTCTGTAGTGTGTGAGTTACAGGAATGTTGGGATAGCACAAACGCCCACTCCCCAAGCCAAGGGAATAAACTGTTAGCGATTAATAGTCCCTGGACTTGGCTGGTAATCGAACACGGGGCGGCAAGGACCGAAGGCCAAGACGCTGAGCACTCAACCATTGAGCCGGACACCCTCCTCCATTCATCACAAATGACCCCACTATCGAAGCCAGTTCACGCACAGGAACTTCATTCAATGTGTCGATTTTCATCGTAGACTTGGCTTCCGATATATTTCTCCCACTTGGACTGTTAAATTTATTATTCGACTGAAGCGTACAAACTATTTCAAAATGAATTTAGTCCTTGATGGGTTAGTTTTTAGATTGCTTCTTATAATATAATGCGCAGCGATTCATCATTTGTGTCATATAGTAGTTACTGTCACTATAACAATTCACCAGCCATGAAAATCCACACCGAGCTCGATAGCTGCAGTCGCTTAAGTGTGGCCAGTATCCAGTAATCGGGAGATAGTGGGTTCGAGCCCCACTGTCGTCAGCCCTGAAGATGGTTTTCCGTGGTTTCCCATTTTCACACCAGGCAAATGCCGGGGCTGTACCTCAATTAAGGCCACGGCCGCTTCCTTCCCATTCCTAGGCCTTTCCTATCCCATCGTCGCCGTAAGACATATGTGTCGGTGCGACGTAAAGCAAATAGCAAAAAAAAAAAAAAAATGAAAATCCACAGCCTGTTTCCAGTCATTTGATCGGGTCAGGAATGAAATGGTTGAACTCCATCTAGCTGCGAGGATAGGAACTGTGCCGGCTGCCGAAGCCTGTCGCACTCCTCTGGGTCTATTATTAATAAACTGATACTGGAGAGTGTTGCTGGAATGAAAGATGACAGGGAAAACCGGAGTACCCGGAGAAAAACATGTCCTACCTCCGCTTTGTCTCACATAGACTGATCGGGTCACGGAACCCAGCGGTGAGAGGCCGGCGTGCTGCCGCCTGAGCCATAGAGGCTTAATTGACCAACCGTATTAACCAAATTTTACTTGTTAAACCATGTACGTTGCCAGTTCGTGTTCGTATCTCTTGAGGCGGTAGAGCATGAGATGGGCTGACAATATACAGAACTTAAAGCGAAATGTGTTCCGATGCCGTAATAAACTGTGGAAATCATCATGAGCTCATTCTTGTAAGTACATACATGGTGATGTGATAAGATTCCGGGGACCCAGCATCTATTTCAAAACGTGAAGTGAATCGTTAAATTATATTTCGAAATAACTTTTTCTAAGAGTTTATTTACTTTAGTTGATAGCTTTTCTTAGTTTTCATGACGCATCGCATGAAATGAGGACGGTCTTCCCAAGGACGTGGTCACCGTCTCTCCCATATCAGGAGACCATTCTGCTTTCCACTTATGTAATTCCAAGATGTACCATTATGAAACACGGAATTAGAGCGTATGGTCATTCTGTGCGGGATTAGAAAATAGGTTGACCAATATCAAATAATAAAACCAAACCCAAAACCCCATGGCGCAACAGCCCCGAAAGGCCATGGTCTACCAAGCGACCGCCCGAAGACCTGCAGATTACGAGGTGTCGTGTGGTCAGCAAGACGGATACTCTCGGCCGTTATTCTTGGCATTCTAGACCGGGACCACCGTCTCAGATAGCTCCTCAATTGTAATCACGGAGGCTGAGTGGACCTCGAACCAGACGTCAGATGCAGGTAAAAATTACTGACCTGGCCGGGAATCGAATCCGGGTCCTCCGGGTAAGAGGCAGGCACGTTACCCTTACACCGCGGGGCCGGCAGTATCAAATAATACCAGTCCGAAAACAACTTCTGGGGACACATACTAAAGATTGATTCTCCACGAAGAATACTGGAGACCGAGCTCGATAGCTGCAGTCGCTTAAGTGCGGCCAGTATCCAGTATTCGGGAGATAGTGGTTTCGAACCCCACTGTCGGCAGTCCTGAAGATGGTCTTCCGTGGTTTCCCATTTTCACACCAGGGAAATGCTGGGGCTGTACCTTAATTAATGCCACGGCCGCTTCCTTCCCAGTCCTAGCCCATTCCTGTCCAATCGTCGCCATAAGACCTATCTGCATCGGTGCGACGCAAAGCCAATAGCAAAAAAAAAAGAATACTGGTGAAAAGGATGCTAGATACAATAGGAGTCATCTTTTGTGTCATATATTAGTTACTGTCACCACAACAATTGACCAACCATGAAAATACACAGCCGGTTTCCAGTCATTTGATCGGGTCAGGAATGTGGGCCCAGACAGATATTATTTATTGGAGGAAGAGTTTATAATTGTTTTGTCACTGATTTATTTATCTTGGAGGAGAATAAATAATAAATCGACGAATGTGGGTCCATCCTATTGTGAGTGATAGAGTAACAAACGGTCAATTTTATACTTTATTCGAACAAGCAACGAGAGAGGAAGAACGAAGAAAAGATGTTGAGTAAGAGCAAGAGTGAATTATACCGAGAAACAGATGATCATGTCAGAGTATTGAACTCTTTACTTACCGTTCCATCGTTGGTCGGCCACAGCTGCTACAGTAGAGCAATATCGAAATCTTAAATCTTGGGGTCGTTGCGGGAATGTTCCGGTCACGATCTTAACCAAACGATGGGGTTCAGAAGAGAGCCTAACTACTTGAAATGAGGAGCAAATACGTGCTTACTAACTTTTATTAAATTCCTAATGGCACAAAATAAAATTTTATTTATATTTATAATCCTTGATCAACAATTAATTAGTTATTATGAAATGTTTCAACGCAGTCACATTACATAGCGTCTATATTTTCTTTTACAATATCGAAGAATTTGTTTCTGTGAAAGTAGGAATATCATAAATTAGTGGACGGCGAAACAAAAAAAAATGAAAGGAAAACCTGAAAAATCGGACACCTATTAATCCAAACGATAACTGAGAATTAATCCACACGATCCGTGGAAAATCTGACCTTCAACAAGTAGAACGCCTGATTTAGTCTCAATTAAGGTTATCCACCAGTTGAATACCCTTTCGGTTACGGAACACCCGCCGAATGGACCCTTAATCGAACCAAATTGACTATCAGTTGCTTTGGATAGGTTGCGAAATATTATTGGAAAGCATGGTGTTCACTACAAGTTAACAGCAACATTCAAAATTGAAACGAAATTCCACCATGTATTTGTCATTTCATGACACCCTTAAGTGATAAATTAATCCCGATGCTGAACGTGCATCACCCAAAAAAGCTGTTCGGAAGGAACCAACAACAACATGATCCGCGAGGATCTTACGTTACATCGTACTGAAGGAACAAAACTGCGAAATGCAGGAAACACTTATTCATCACGCATTTAGAAGAAATGCCAAACACTGAAGTTAATTCAAAAGTGTCAAATCACTTGAAAAATAGTATTATAAAACCGACTTTCAGGTTATGAATGGTTACGTTACGTTTAATAAACTTACAAGTCCACAGAGAAAAATATACACAAATTACAGAATTGGAGAATTCTTTCCTACTTAACAATGAATACCATCACAGATCCATCTACTTATTGTTTGTCCCAACACACAACCTACAAAGCTATCAATTAATCGAACTCAACTCCGTATAAAAATGAAAGAACGACAAAGATTGAAAATAAAATACTGGCTGACGAATCGAATCCGTATTCGTAACTCAAGTCTCACACTAATACATTGAGTGTCAATATGCACAATATCAAAGCGAAACGGACGTCAGAACGACAAAACAATTAAGTCCGTAAAATAAAATAGAATATCGAAGTTATTTGAACTCAACACGCATGGAGAACTACAGCAAAATATTCAATCACCATTAGCTCAGTACCCAATGTTGTACAATCCTCATTTGCCGATAACGGTCCCATATCTTAGGGAGCACCTTCCAGCTGTTGGGAGCCGCGCGCAAGTTTGGCCTCATTATTACCGATCTAACCCTCTTCATATTTCGTATTTTACTGGAGATGCTACCATCGCCCAAATCACTTCGCCAAAACATCTAATCTAAGACTTGAGTATGTACAGCTGACATCCCAGACCTATCGTCGGGCCTACTTAACATCTGTACACACTAACACTAATCTCTATGTACACGTACCCTCCTAATTCTATCGTCGAGCGTGAACTAGGACGTCTCATCATCAGTATACTCCTAGGATAACATGTGACGTGCTAAATCTACAGTCGGGCGGAAACTGGGTCGTATATGCTTCCCCTAGCATATCAGGCGAACCCGTAACTTCAGACAAACTCTGATATTTTTAACTGTAAGTCTGGTCGCAAACGAATAACACACGACGAAACAACTCTTGCCACAGAACGAATGCAAGTCGAAAAATGCAATAAGTTTCTATCTTGTTACAAAAACAACGTAAACTTGAAAATAAATATCACGTGGCGAACAATCCCCCAACTCAAACAGGATCTCAGCCTGCGCAATGAAGTTTAGGAAAGAATAATATCTTCCAACTCACGTCTAACATTATGGATGTCGTCAAATATAATAATCATCACCAGCGCAGAAATCCATATTATAATTTTAGGATGAAGCCCTCAGATTGCCTAACGTCATTTTCCAAATATACATATCCATGACTATCCAGTGAAACGAAATTCAATAAATTTACACAGTCAAACATATCGCTTCAAAAACGTCGAATATCTCATTCCACAAATGCTCCTATTTACTGATAAATTACCGTCTTGTAATTTATGAATTGTACTGAATGGAAACTCGTCCTTACAACCAAACAACACCAACCATGTATGCAACGTGCTCTTTTATCCTTGAGGTCATATTATTCTAATATCCATTTCTGACTTTACGTAACTAGTCACTTGAAATTTTACTACCAAGAGTTACCCACCAGAATCGTTTTTCACTTGGGATCTTATTTGACATTTACTGTGCTTCATACAATAATTATCTCGGACCGACATTCTCCACGTCCTAGCTTTCGGATTGTTAGCGGAATATACTATAGCCTGCCACATAAATCTCACATTTAATATACAGCCTGTCTCAAAAATCCTCCCTCGGCAAACATAGCTGTCTCAAATAAGCATTCTCCTCGCCTCCTCGCGGCGGTATTACGTAAAATCGAGGCTCCCTTTTGCCTTCAACATTTCTACCATTCTCATCTCCACATATATAAATTCTTCGCTCTCAATCCATTTTTCTTGTGTTTCAAGATCCTTTTCAAATCTCAATCCTCTTGTGAAAAAACAATAACCTTTATAAAATACACCTCTTTATTTTTACTGTTACTACAACTTCCGGGCCTCGAGGATACAACAACACGCCGTGATTTTCCATATCATCGACATACACGATGTCACAAAATTTTACTTCCCATGAATAAAACATAACTTTATCGGATTTCACTGGAAATTTTCTAAATGCCCGCATCCTTGTGAAACATACTAGTTACACCCACTTTTAACATAGGAAAATTTTATCCCGCGATAGACATTATTATTATTATTATTATTATTATTATTATTATTATTATTATTATTATTATTATTATTATTATTATTATTATTATTATATAATTCGCTGGGGCCATCAAGGACCACGTTAAGTCTTGTTGCATTTGACACTGAACTTGGCCTTCTTTAGAGCCCAAATTTCCGGAATTAGGTTGAGGCAGATGTTGAGGAAAGTAGAAGAGAGGGAGGAGGGGAAGGAGAAGGTGGTAGTGTTTCACGTTGGTACCAACAACGTAAGGCAAGCTGATATAAGTACCAACATAGTTGGAGATGTGTGGGATCTGGTGAATGCAGCACGGGTGAAATTTAAGAAAGCGGAGATTGTAATTAATGGAATACTGTGTAGGAGGGATACTGACTGGAGGGTGATTGGGGATTTAAATGAGACTATGGACTGGGTATGTGGGAAACTGGGAGTGAAATTTCTAGATCCAAATGGGTGGGTAGGAGATAGGGATCTGCGCTCGGATGGCCTTCATTTAAACCGCAGTGGTACGTATAAGTTAGGAAATTTGTTTGGAAGGGTAATAGGGAGGTACATTCAGGGAAACGGGATGGCCTAGGGAACGATGATAAGGGAACAGGGAACTGGAAATCAAGTAGGGATGACATAAAATTGTTAGTGTTGAACTGTAGAAGTATTGTAAAGAAAGGAATAGAATTAAGTAATTTAATAGATATATATTTACCAGATATTGTAATAGGAGTTGAATCATGGCTGAGAAATGATATAATGGATGCAGAAATTTTCTCACGGCACTGGAGTGTGTATCGTAGAGATAGGATAGGAATGGTGGGAGGTGGAGTGTTCATTCTGGTGAAAGAGGAATTTGTAAGCTACGAAAAAGTTAAAGATGAGACACATGAAATTCTAGGTGTAAGGCTCATTTCTAAAGATAATAGGCAACTTGATATGTTTGGAGTGTACAGATCGGGAAAGGGTAGCACTGACGCGGATTCGGAATTATTTCATAGGATAGTCAGCTATGTGGGAAACGACATGGAAAGAAATGTGATTGTAGCGGGCGATCTGAATTTGCCAGATGTCAATTGGGAAGGAAATGCGAACGACAGGAAGTATGACCAACAAATGGCAAATAAGTTAATATGGGAAGGACAGCTGATCCAGAAAGTGATGGAACCAACCAGAGGAAAAAATATCCTGGATGTGGTGCTGATAAAACCAGATGAGCTCTATAGGGAAACTGAAGTAATAGATGGTATTAGTGATCATGAAGTTGTTTCTGTGGTAGTTAAAAATAAATGCGATAGAAAGGAAGGTCTTAAAAGTAGGACTATTAGGCAGTACCATATGGCTGATAAAGCATGCATGAGGCAGTTTCTAAAAAGTAACTACGATCGGTGGAAAACGGTAAATAAAAATGTAAACAGACTCTGGGATGGGTTTAAAGAAATTGTTGAGGAATGCGAAAAAGGCTTTGTACCATTAAGGGTGGTAAGGAACGGTAAAGACCCACCTTATTATAATAGAGAAATAAAGAGACTAAGAAGGAGGTGCAGACTGGAAAGAAACAGAGTTAGAAATGGCAGTGGAAGTAAGGAGAAATTGAAGGAACTTACTAGTAAATTGAATCTAGCAAAGAAGGCAGCTAAGGATAACATGCTGGCAACCATAATTGGCAGCCATACAAATTTTAGTCAAAAATGGAAGGGTATGTATAGGTATTTTAAGGCAGATACAGGTTCCAAGAACGACATTTCAGGAATAATTAATGAACAAGAGGAGTGTGTATGTGAGGATCTTCAAAAGGCAGAAGTATTCAGTCAGCAGTATGTAAAGATTGTTGGTTACAAGGATAATGTCGAGATAGAGGAGGAGACTAAGGCCAAGGAAGTAATAAAATTTACATATGATAACTATGACATTTACAATAAGATACATAAATTGAAAACTAGAAAAACGGCTGGAATTGATCAGATTTCTGGGGATATACTAAAGACAATGGGTTGGGATATAGTACCATATCTGAAGTACTTATTTGATTATTGTTTGGTCGGAGGAGCTATACCAGATGAATGGAGAGTTGCTAGAGTAGCCCCTGTGTACAAAGGAAAGGGTGATAGACATAATGCTGAAAATTACAGGCCAGTATTTTGACATGCATTGTATGTAAGCTTTGGGAAGGCATTCTTTCTGATTATATTAGACATGTTTGTGAAATTAATAACTGGTTCGATAGAAGTCAATTCGGTTTTAGGAAAGGTTATTCCACTGAAGCTCAACTTGTAGGATTCCAGCAAGATATAGCAGATATCTTGGATTCTGGAGGTCAAATGGACTGTATCGCGATTGACCTGTCTAAAGCATTTGATAGGGTGGATCATGGGAGACTACTGGCAAAAATGAGTGCAACTGGACTAGACAAAAGAGTGACTGAATGGGTTGCTATATTTCTAGAAAATAGATCTATGAGAATTAGAGTAGGTGAAGCTTTATCTGACCCTGTAATAATTAAGAGGGGAATTATCGGACCTTTATGTTTTCTTATATATATAAATGATATGAGTAAAGGAGTGGAATCGGAGGTAAGGCTTTTTGCGGATGATGTTATTCTCTATAGAGTGATAAATAAGTTACAAGATTGTGAGCAACTGCAACGTGACCTCGATAATGTTGTGAGATGGACAGCAGGCAATGGTATGTTGATAAACAGGATTAAAAGTCAGGTTGTGAGTTTCACAAATAGGAAAAGTCCTTTCAGTTTTAATTACTGCGTTGATGGGGTGAAAGTTCCTTTTGGGGATCATTGTAAGTATCTAGGTGTTAATATAAGGAAAGATCTTCATTGGGGTAATCACATAAATGGGATTGTAAATAAAGGGTACAGATCTCTGCACATGGTTATGAGGGTGTTTAGGGGTTGTAGTAAGGATGTAAAGGAGAGTGCATATAAGTCTCTGGTAAGACCCCAACTAGAGTATGGTTCCTGTGTATGGGACCCTCACCAGGATTACCTGATTCAAGAACTGGAAAAAATCCAAAGAAAAGCAGCTCGATTTGTTCTGGGTGATTTCCGACAAAAGAGTAGCGTTACAAAAACGTTGCAATGGTTGGGTTGGGAAGAATTGAGAGAAAGAAGGAGAGCTGCTCGACTAAGTGGTATGTTCCGAGCTGTCAGCGGAGAGATGGCGTGGAATGACATTAGTAGACGAATAAGTTTGAATGGCGTTTATAAAAGTAGGAAAGATCACAATATGAAGATGAAGTTGGGATTCAAGAGGACAAACTGGGTCAAATAATCGTTTATAGGAAGGGGAGTTAGGGATTGGAATAACTTACCAAGGGAGACGTTCAATAAATTTCCAATTTCTTTGAAATCATTTAGGAAAAGGCTAGGAAAGCAACAGATAGGGAATCTGCCACCTGGACGACTGCCCTAAATGCAGATCAGTATTGATTGATTGTTTTGGAACTCCCGGCACTTAAAGTCGTGCGCTAAAAGTAAAATTTGAAAACGTTCAGGGTAATCATAAAAAGTGATAGCATTTATTCCGATTCTTTGGAGTTTCGTGAGATCATCTTACATAATCAAACCACCTTCCAGTACATACAGCAAAGAAGGTAACTGATGCTCCAAATTAGCACAGTAGATCATGGAGAGAGAATCACAATGTCGTAATTTTCAGGTCTCTTGCTTGCACCGTTACGCTAAGACTTAGAGAAAAGTTTACGATCTGCTCGACTAAGCGGTATGTTCCGAGCTGTCATTGTAGAGATGGCGTGGAACGACATTAGTAGACGAATAGGTTTGAGTGGTGCTTTTAAAAGTAAGAATGATCACCATAAATGAAGGTGAAGTTGGAATCCATGAGGACAAATTGAGGCAAATATTCGTTTATAAGAAAAGAAGTTAGGGATTGGAATAATTTACCAAGGGAAATGTTCGATTAATTTCCAAATAATCTGAAATTATTTAACAAAAGAGTAGGTAAGCAACCGATAGGCAATCTGCTACTTCGGCGATTCCCTAAATGCAGATCGGCGGTGACTGACTGACTGATTGACAGATTGGTAGCATGCGGGACGATATAGACGTGGTCGCATCCAGCACGGTCGCTTCCGGCTCGTAAGCCTTCTAAATACCACCGGACTGAGCCGAGATCAAAGCCGCCAAATTGAGTTCAGAAAGCCAATGATCTACGGCCTAAGTTAAATTAGTTATCTTCCTTCTTTTCCCCGTGGAATTGTAATTTATGCAGATGGTTCCCTAAGCTAAGTTTCGTTTGTAATTGTGATGTTCTTGACTTGAATAAATGAAATAATGCATTGCATTTTAATACTTGTGTACCGCGATGAATATACTCTACATGAGTTTGTACCCTGGTACGTTAAGGAATATCCCTTTGCTGACATTTTCCTCGTCGCTTGCGTCATGGTAGAGCCTAATGTGCGTTAATCTCCTTTACGAATACAGAATTAACTTACAAGCCTGACGCTGGTACTTACAGTGCTATATCAGCACTTCTCCTCCTTCCGTGCTTGGAGTACGGATGTGGGTAGATACTGATTGTGATAGGTGATAAGCAATGTTATCACTCAGGAACTTCCGCTACGAAAACGTACGCACGAGCTGAATTTATCACATAGCACACGAGGACAGGAATTACGATACTTGGTAAAGACTTTTTTGCCGTGCTGCGTGGCTCAAACGGTTGAGGCGTTGGCCTTCTGACCCCAACTTGGCGGGTTCGATCCTGGCTCAGTCCGGCGGTATTTGAAGGTACTCAAATACGTCAGCTTCGTGTCGGTAGATTTATTGGAACGTAAAAGAACTCCTGCGGGACTAAATTCCGGCACCTCGGCATCTCCGAAAACCGTAAAAAAGTAGTTAGTGGGACGTAAAGCCAATAACATTATTAAGGACTTCTTCCAATTCGCCTTCGTCTCTTGGCATACAGTACCGGCCCGTATTTGAGACTGGGAGCTATTTTAATATACCAGGTGAAATACTAAAAACCGGGCGAGTTGGCCGTGCGCGTAGAGGCGCGCGGCTGTGAGCTTGCATCCGGGAGATAGTAGGTTCGAATCCCACTATCGGCAGCCCTGAAAATGGTTTTCCGTGGTTTCCCATTTTCACACCAGGCAAATGCTGGGGCTGTACCTTAATTAAGGCCACGGCCGCTTCCTTCCAACTCCTAGGCCTTTCCTATCCCATCGTCGCCATAAGACCTATCTGTGTAGGCGCGACGTAAAGCCCCTAGCAAAAAAAAAAAGAATACTAAAAACTAATTACAGTATTTCATTAACCAGAGTTTTTATTTGGAAATAGAAGCACTGGAATTCTCAGGAGGGAAACAACAGAAGCAGGTTTAAAAAAAAAAAAAAACAATATTCGTAACTTACATGCAGAACAACGGATATGAAATTTTAAACAGTTTCTACAGGTCACCGCCAATGGCCGTAGCCGTGTTGAAGCACCGGATCCCGTGAGATCTCCGAAGTTAAGCAACATTGGGCGTGGTCAAGAATTGGATGGGTTGCCACGCGCTTTTGGTAAGGGAATGGAGGAGCGGAAAGGAACTGGCCACCCTATCGTACGTAAACTCCGGCTCAGGCACACCTCTGCGGAGGTTCGGACCTGCCTTCGGGCAGAATGCACCTTTACCTTACCTTACATGTCACCAACTTCCTCGGCTCGTTTCTTAGGTTTCTTGGTCTTGCTTTTGGCGTCTGATGCAGAACGGGACCTTGAAGCAGCCGTGTTCTAACATGGATCAAACGCAGTCAGAGGAGGTCCAACAATGTTTAAGAACAACATTGAGTTTAATGTTTCCAGGAAGACTTCTCTGAAATCACGATTTGGTTCATCGAGGAAAGCTACCTTTCGTACCCACTGGAAGTTAGACAACTGTTATACTGTGAGGGCGCCGAATTTTACATACAGTATTTCCTTGAGCATTTCTTATCTGAATTCACTGAAGTCTCGGATGGCGTCCCTTTCATGGAACTGAAATCTTCTGGCCAATGTGCGTATTTCATCTTCCCACAAGGCACATAGACCGTGAAGACACCAGATGGAAGAATGCTCTGTTCCGATAATCGAGACAACAAAGTCGATATGCGATACCTCGCACGATTAATTACGTCCTACCGCTTCCTCAATTTCAAGACAAATGGACTGAAGGATACTTCAGTGCAGGAATCTGAAACAAATTTCACATTTCATGAACCAATAACAGTTTCACTCCAGTTTCCACATAGTCCCGGTCAAGAAAGCCTAGAATAACGGTCGGGAGGATTCGTCATGCTGACCACACGACACCTCATAATCTGCAGGACTTCGGGATGAGCAGCGGTCGCTTGGTAGGCCAAGGCCCTTCGTAGCTGATGCGCCATGGGGTTTGGATTTTTACATAGAGGTTCAGGACGCTAGAAAATATGCCTTCTGTAAAATTCGCCATTGAGATTCTCGTCTTACCAACTTTCATTTTCTAAGTGTAAATGGCCATTGTTCCATTTTAGCGCCTGCACTATGTTTTTACTAAAGTTGGTCCAATAATGTTAAAAGGGAAAATTACATTAATTTCTAGTAAGTCTGAAAAATCTACTTATGATGGAAAACTTCAGTGTTTACAAATTATATCATATCCAGGAATTGGAAGTCATTGATGAAAGCACTCAGAACTGAGGAGCTATGGGTTTTTAAAACATTTTGTACCGAGCTCGATAGCTGTAGTCACTTAAGTGCGGCCAGTGTCCAGTAATCGGGAGATAGTGGGTTCGAGCCCCACTGTCGACAGCCCTGAAGATGGTTTTCCGTGGTTTCCCATTTTCACACCAGACAAATGCCGGGGCTGTACCTTAATTAAGGCCACGGCTGCTTCCTTCCAATTCCTAGGTCTTTCCTATCCCATCGTCGCCGTAAGACATATCCGAGTCGGTGCGACGTAAAGCGAAAAAACCAAAAAACCAAAAACAAAAAACAACATTTTGTTCTTCATTGATGTCCTTTACCTTTTCGACAACTGCACATGGACATTCCTTATTTTCAGATTACTTTTTGTTCACATAATTATAATGTATTAATTTCATTTTTATTTAGTCAATTTACGGTCAAGCTTTGGTTTCTCCTCCCCCCCCCCCCCGAACTAAGCGAGCGGATCTACCGCCTGGAGCGCGAGCAATTTGGTCGGGGATACAAGTGGTGTGGAGGACCAGTACCTATCCTAAGCGGCCTCACCTGCTATTCTGAACAGGGTCCTTGTTCGGGGGTGGCAAGATTGGAAGGGATAGGTAAGGAAGAGGGAAGGAAACGACCGTGGTTTAAGTTAGGTAGGCTACTGGGACCTTTCCCATCAACCGCCATAGCTCATGGTACCATGTGACAACGGAAACTTGCCCCGACCGAGTCATGAACACATGGGACCATGCGCCACAGAGACCAACAGTCAAGGGATCTTTTATGTCTAGTGTCAAATGCCGCCCCATCTGGATTGAAACCACTAATCCGAACACATGATATTACAAATGCCCTTACGACAGTGCGAGGTCAACCGCACCCCTTCCGTTCCGAGGTACGAGCACAAGCCTCCCAGGGCCATGGTACGTCTGTGGCTTCGAAATACAACTAACTTAAATCTATCTTACAGGCATAAATGAACGGAAGAGACAAGGATGCAATTATCGGCAAAGATAAGAAAAAATAAAGTTTCAAAAGGTTTAATTAACTCTCGTTAAACCACATAATTAAAATGTTTACAATCCTGATGAATAAAGTACATTAATTTTCATAAATATTTTAAACACTTGATAGAGCAACGGGAAACCAACTCCGTGCTATCAAACAGGTAAAATACAGTTCGTATCTTCACAAATGTCCTTAGTTGGACTATTGAGAACATGGTTTCGAATCTCAATTAATTATAGGATAATCCATTCACATATCAATTATGTACTTGAGCGTTTCTTCTTTAGATTTCAACAGAATAAGAAGTTGAAATGTTTTTAAAATCCAAATGTTTATGATTGATATTAATGTTGACGTTGACCAACCCTTCATTACATATCAGCTGTTGAGTACGATTAAAACAATACAGTTCACAATAACAAAAAGAAAACATTGACTATTTACAGTAATAAGTTACGACCTTGCGAATGCGAAATATATTCCGGGAAGGCTCCCAGTTTACATATTCAAAAAGCACTGATTTACTCTGGAATTATTCTTAGGGTGGCTGCCTAATTTAAATATAGCACAATAAAATTACATGCAAAAATAATCTATAAATATAAAATAACTTGTCCTGACTGACTGACTGACTAACTGACTGACTGACTGACTGACTGACAGATTCATCATCGCCGAGCCAAAACTACTGGACATAAAGAAATGAAATTTTGGGGATATATTCATATTAAGACGTAGGTGCTCGCTAAGAGAGGATTTTTGGATATTCCGTCGCTAAGGGGGTGAAAAGGGGGGGTGAAATTGTAAAAAGAGTGTATCCATATCTCAAAACTTTAAAAGTTTACAGATGTAAAAATTGGTATTTAGAATCTTCTTTTAAAATAAGGATACACGTATTTTTTGTTTTCTGAAAACCCCAATAGGAGGGGTGAAAAAGGGTGAAAATGGGGAAAAATGGGTTGAATGCCTTCAATCAGGATACCGGTACTTATATCTCGGAAACTGAAGATATTACAGACCTGAAAATTGGTACATTTGATCTCTTTTAAAAATAAAGAAACACGTATTTTTTGTTTTTGGAAAACTCAATTAATGGGAGGGTGAAAAGGGGGTAAATTTTTTAAATGAGTGAATCTATATCTCCAAACTTTTAAAGTTTGCAGATGTAAAAACTGGTATTTAGAATCTTCATTAAAAATAAAGAAACACGTATATTTTTGTTTTCGGAAAATCGCAATAGAGGAGTGAAAAGGGGCGGAAAAAGGGTTGAATGCCTTTAATGAGGCTACTTATATCTCAGAAACTGAAGATATTACAGACCTGAAAATCGGTGTTTAGGATCTCCTTTAAAAATAAAGAAACACGTATATTTTGTATTCGGAAAATCCTAATAGGAAGGGTGGAAAAGGTTGAAGGAGGTTTCGAATGCCATTCATGAGTCTACTTATATTTCAGAACCTGAAGATATTACAGACCTGAAAATTGGTGTTTGGGATCTCCTTTAAAAAAGAAACACGTATTTTTTTTGTTTTTGGAAAATCCAATTAATGGGGGGGGGGGGGTGAAAAGGGGGTGATTTTTTAAAATTTGTGTATCTATATCTCAAAACTTTTAAAGTTTATAGATGTAAAAATTGGTATTTAGAATCTCCTTTAAAAATAAAGAAACACGTATTCTTTTGTTTTCTGAAAATCCCGATAGGAAGGGTGTAAAAGGGTGAATAATGGGTTGAATGCCTTTAATGAGGCTACTTATATTTCAGAACCTGAAGATATTACAGACCTGAAAATTGGCATTTGGGATCTACTTTAAAAGTAAAGAAACACGTATATTTTTGTTTTTGGAAAATCCAAATATTGGGGGGGGGGGTGAAAAGGGGGTGAATTTTTTAAAATGAGTGTGTCTACATCTTAAAACTTTAAAATTTACAGATGTAAAAATTGGTAGTTAGAATCTCCTCTAAAAATAAAGGAACACGTATTTTTGTTTCCTGTAAATCCCAATAGGAGGGGTGTAAAAGGGTGAAAAATGGGTTGAATGCCTTTAATGAGGATACATATATGTCAGAAACGAAAGATATTACAGAACTGAAAATTTGTATATGGGATCTCCTTTAAAAATAAAGAAACACGTATTTTTTAGTTTTTGGAAAATCCAATTAATGGCGGTTAAACAGGAGTGACAAATTGGGGTGAATTTTTTGAAAGACTATATCTACAGAATATCTTGGAAACGTAAAATGTTACAGACGTAAAAAGTGGGTGTTTGGAATCTCCTGTAAATGTAAAGAAACATAGGCGATTTGTTTTTGGAAACTCCACTTAAGGGGAACTCCAAAGGGGTGAAATTTTAAAATGAGAATTTTTACAGTATATCTAAAAAACTTAACATGTTACAGAAGTGAAAAATGGTATTTTTTATCTCTATTAAACATAAAGAGACGTGTATTTTTAGTTTTCGGAAATACCACTTGGGTGGAGGGGGGGCGTAAAAGTGACTGAAAATGGTGTTGAATTCTTTTAATTAGGCTACTGATATATCAAAAATGAAGATGTTACAGACGTGAAATTTGATATTTTCAATCTGCTTTAAAAGTAAAGAAACACGTATTCTCTTAAAATCCAATGAAGCGGGGGGTGGGGGTGAAAGAATTGAAAAATTAATTGGCTTAATTGTATGAAAATACATACATCTAATAAAAACTAAGGTTGTTACAGACGTGAAAATTCGTATTTGGATCTCCTTTAAAAACAAAGAAAAACGCGTTTTGGGCGGGAAACCATCTTGGAGGGCGGGAGTGTAAAGGAGTTGAATTCCTTTCATGAGGACACATAAATCAAAAACTGAAGAAGTTAGAGTCGTGATAATTGGTATTTAGAAGATCCTTTACTATTAAAGAAACAAGTATTTTTGCGGGAAAGTTCACTTAGTGGGGGGGGGGTAGTGTGAAATGAAGTGAAAAAAGTAAATTACTTTTACGGGGATACTTATATCTCAAAACTGAAGGTAATAGACGTGAACATTGGTGTTTGGAATCTCCCTTAGACATAAAGAAACAAGCCTTCTTTTATTTTTTTTGGGGGGGAGGCGTTAAATATACTTAACGGCGGTGGGGTGTAGAAGGAGGTGAGAAAAATTGATTTTACTGTTATTAATGTACTTATAAGGATCCTCCGTTGCTCAGACGGCAGCGCGCCGGCCTCTCACAGCTGGGTTCTGTGGTTCAAATCCCGGTCACTCCATGTGACATTCGTGCTGGACAAAACGGAGGCGGGACAGGCTTTTCTCCGGTTACTCCGGTTTTCCCTGTCATCAGCCATTCCAGCAACACATAATAATAATAATAATATTATTCCGGACCGTCGTCAAATGATCGGACCACGCTGGTAACGGCTCCTGGACGGGTAATGACTAAGAATGCAGTCCGGCCGCGTGTTCAGTGCCGCCAAGGCACCCAATATGACACCACGCCGGATCTCCTGAAGGATTTTATCCATATTAAAAAATATTATAGGAAAAGACGCCAAAGATTTACGGGCCCAACTGACCGGGAGGAATACCTGAGCCTAACCCGGGAAGTACGAAAACGATTGCTGGAAAGGAAGATTTAAAAATGGGAGGAAACGTGCCGTAAAATAATAGAAAACCAGTCAGATCGGGAATTTTGGTGGATTCTCACAGAAAACGAGTCAGATCGCGAATTTCGGCGGATTATATATTTAAAACAATAAGCATTCAATTATAAATGTCAGTATAGTACCGTAGCGAAGCACGGGTACATTGCTAGTATAAGATAAAGAAAAACCTAAAAACACATTCCACATAATTACGACATATTACCCAGAAATAATAAAAATCAACTGAATCTCGGTGAATATAAATCACCACATTTGATGACCAACAGTTCAAAGTCACGAGGGTCTGAACCTCTTCACCTGATCAACACTATAAATGAATCTAACGAAATCTACTTTCAACAAAGCAATAGTTACGTAGAAATAGTATATAAACACTTAACACCTGGAAGAGAAAAACATGTTTCACAAACATTGCCTGCATTTTGTATTTACACGTTGCTGTGTGACTAGTGATCTTCATGTGCCCCGGGATTCGAAGTGGTGGCCCCTATTTCGCCATCATTAGGGGATCCTGAAAAAGAAAACCCTAGCTATCGCGTCAATAGGGGTAATAATTAATTATTCAGACATTAATTTTCTCATATCTTGCTACAAATACGGAAACCAAATAGAAATACATCTGCTAAAAGCTGGAAATTGTGTGTAAGAACCCTGCATTTTAAAACCAGCATTGAGATCTCTGTTCGCTTGTCCTCTCTTTCAACATTTCCCTTCGACTCGCAGCCCTGTGAACCGCCATAAATTTTAGTCTGACAGTGTCCTCAACACGAAGCAGGAACATTACTTCAAACAAGCTTCTCCACAAATAAATGCATTCTCAATGCATCTTCCGCGGCTAATTATTTCAACACAATAACACTGATGCATCTCTCATAATGCTCAAATCAGCTCGTGCGTTCGTTACATTCTTTAAATATCACGCCGTGTCATGCCACTATACCGTTTCAATTCATCTCAACTTCACAAAAGGCCGGAGTTCAGACACAGTGTAGCTTCGCCAACCACTACTCTTATACCTTCATCTCCTTCACACAATATACATAACATTTGTTTGAGCACCAGTTGCTTTTTAAATAAAAAACAACAAAATTTGGTAGAGCATACCTCTTATATCAATTATCTCAAGGCGTGAGGTGATAAACTCACATATTTGGCAATATACAGGGATATGGATCAGGACAATATTAAATTACTGTTGCATTTCCACAATTGAGGATTGTACATGGAACTGGAATCACTTATTATAATTAAAATAAAACTAGTTTATGACTATAATTTACGTCACAATGAACAAGCATTGACGTCTTTTAATTTAACAAAAAATGTATCTAGTGAGATTTGCGGTAATATGAAAAAGAAAATTTAATCTAAACAAAAAAGCTATTGGCATGAACTTGAAGTGATTTTTTTTTGCTAGGGGCTTTACGTCGCACCGACACAGATAGGTCTTATGGCGACGATGGGATGGGAAAGGCCTAGGAGTTGGAAGGAAGCGGCCGTGGCCTTAATTATGGTACAGCCCCAGCATTTGCCTGGTGTGAAAATGGGAAACCACGGAAAACCATCTTCAGGGCTGCCGATAGTGGGATTCGAACCTACTATCTCCCGGATGCAAGCTCACAGCCGCGCGCCTCTACGCGCACGGCCAACTCGCCCGGTAACTTGAAGTGAGATGTGATATCGCCGCTGATTACATTCTTCTTCATGTTATGAATGCATAACATGTCTGATGCTTTAATTACCTGACACCGCTGTTGAACTTGAAATTCCTGGGAAAACCTATGAGCTGATGTCGGGAGCCGTCTGCTGTTATCTTCTTATATAACAAGGAGTTGGCCTACATACCATGTACGCGTGTAGGGAGCTCCAATGTAATTACGTCCACTCAATATATTATAAGAAATTGGAAAATATTATTGAAACATCTTGTGAAGTCCATCTTCACAAGAAGATGATGTTTCTTTATCAGCATAGTACTCGTCTCTGCTCGGATACAACCACCACTTGTAGACCTCCTCGATTATTACTTCTTCAAACACAACTCTTAGTTCTGACCATCACTCTAAGACCACTTCTTCCATTTGATACATCTGACTGATACATATGATCTGAAACCTCTCACCACCGTCGCATCTACTTTATAACTTCGCGATGACGACTCATCTCCCTACTCTCTGTTCATCCCTTCCACCTCAACATACAGTAGCTGGCGAATACTGACACTTGATCGCAATCACGTGTCCACGCACTGATGTCATCAGTCATGTGTCGTATAAGCGTACCCAAGCAGATTACAGTGACTATGCGGCATGAGTCACCGGAAAACCTACTTGCACATAACATTCTCAGTTAAACATAGCCTCAATTGCAAAATACTCTGCCAACACATCTGCCTAGAGTTACAAGCCACAGAATGACTATATCAAACCAACAAATCTCACTTACTAATATACAGCATAATTACAAACATATTCACTTAACCTATGATTAAATACAATAATATGCGTGATACCTAATTATTACAGTCTAAATGATGAGAAACAGAATATAAAATCTAATGAATCGGGTTAATAATAATAATAATAATAATAATAATAATAATAATAATAAATACTGGATGGAATCTGTAACCCTGTTGTACGGTTACAACAGCTCCTTATATAGAAGAGTTAACCACGGTTTCCCCTAGCTGACAAGCTAAAAATTTATCATTACCTCTAACAAATATATGAGATTGTTGTATACTTGAAATGAAGTGAATTTACTTTAAATAAAATACAGCACTTAATCTCAAATCAAATAAAATATTAAACAATATATGGGCCTAGCTACTTTTGGGAGGATGGACTTTCGAAACCGGGCACGACATATTCTTCACACCAGGTCATACAGCCATTCCTTAATCTAACATGCAATCTACACTACAACTTTGCATTATGAATAGAGTACTTTTACTATTCCCGCATTTAAAATACTGTCCACAGGCAGTGGTGAAGATCCTACCGGCCTGCGATCCTGACTCATATCGAATAATTAACGCAGAGGAAAAAAGAGGAAAGCTACTACATTAACTCACCAATATTAAAAGAGTTTCCCCCTTTCCTAAAGCCGCTCTTTCATGTCACAAAAGGTATCTATTGCGTTCCACAAGCAAAAAACACGATGAGCACCTTCGCCTCGCTCAGCCATCTTATTTCTGCATGGTACGAGATATTCGGATACTCCGCTTCAATGTCATCCAAGAACCCTTTGAATTGACGGTGCGTGAGTCCATGGGAGCGAAGAAAATTTACCATTCGTACATCTGTTCCCGTTACTTGGGTTTTTTCTAGCTGTTTTACGTCGCACCGACACAGATAGGTCTTACGGCGACGATGGGTTAGGAAAGGACTAGACCGGGGCTTTAATTAAGGTACAGCCCCAGCATTTGCCTGGTGTAAAAATGGAAAACCACGGAAAACCATATTTAGGACTGCCGACAGTGGGGTTCGAACCTACTATCTCCCGAATACTGGATACTGGCCGCACTTAAGCGACTGCAGCCATCGAGCTCGGTCATTACTTGTTTAATTAAGCTTGGCGACTTTTGCACAGGTTGCCTCCTGCTGTATCAAGCAATGGATCGCCGCCATTAGGGTACTGCCGCTCTCAGCCATTTTTAATTTTACATAGCGGAGGAACCCCGTGCGTAGACCACGTAAAGCAGGAGCTCCATCCGTCGTTACGCTCGGCAACCGCTCCCATTTTAATCCCATTGACTCAAAAATATCCTCCACAGCTCTGGAAAATATCGAAACCGGTAGCGGTGTCTTTGTGAGCTACCAAGTCTAGGAAATTCTCGGTGACCCGAAGATCGTCATCCACCCCTCGAATGAAAATAACGAGCTGAGCTGTGTCCGCAATGTCGGTTGATTCACAGAGGGCGATGGAAAAGGATACAAAATTTGCTGCCTTCTCCATTAATTGCTGTTCCATATCAACGGCCATATCGTCTATTCTACGAGCAACAGTTTGAAGAGAAAGAGAGATTTTGTCAAATTTCTCAACTAGCTCCATAGGACAAATACATGCTGCCGCGTCCATTAGGCACTCTTTGATTACATTCCCTTCCGTGAAGGGTTTCCCAGCTTTGGCGATTCGCAGCGAACATTTGTAGCTTGTTCCACCGACCTCATTTTCATCTATCTACTGTCAGACAAAAATACGGCAAGTCACAATTTTAGTGTTCCTCAGATAATTCAATCATTTCTTCATTCCCGTTTGTAAACAAGCATTTTCAAATTAAAACAATAAAACCTACAGAATAGTGCTGCTTGAAATTTTCCTTCAAATCTTCCAACTTCGATTGGCAACTGGCGTCTGTCAAATCACCGTAATCATCCCTGTGGTTGGCACTGTAGTGCCGTTCCAAATTGTATTTTCTTAAACACATTTAATCTCGGCGGCACACTAAACATTTAGCATGCCATTTATAACCTGCACAGAAAAATGAAATTTCCCATTCTGCTTTAAAGGCTCCTGCTTCACCACTCCTTTTTTTTTTTTTTTTTTTTTTTTTTTTTTTTGTATGATGTTCAGTCATGACAACTGCGAAACTGATTTAGTTACACGCTGCCAACAAAGCGCATTGGACTAGACTAGCGACTGAGGGATCGGTTGCTCGCTCACCCAGCCAAGCATCTCCCACCACTACCGAAACCGCCTTCCCACAAAGCGGTCGGAGCACTGGCTTAAAGCGCAGCCAGAGCGCTAGCGCTCTGGGAGCGCTGTTTGGATGGCCCTGGACTAGACAAAGGCGGGGATTAATGGGTGTCTACATATCTAGAATAAGACGGGTGCTCTGCAGCCAGTATTATTGGAACATTGCGTTTTCATATATATACTGCCGGGGGGGAAAACATGCATCATTATCGTAGACAAGGTCATTTTATTCACAAGCGATGTGACAGGTAGTTCAACATTGCAAGGGTGGTGGCGTGTCAGATGCGACCGTGCCGCATGCGACCCGTGCCACTAGCGACCGCATAATCTGTAACCGTGCCGGATGCGACCGGCGTTGACAAGCAAATTGTCATTTGATAAGCTGTGTCATCACCCAAGATAAGGTAACCTAAACGAAGTGCAATGCCATTTCAATAAGTCCTATAAGCAGCTACTGCCCCTAATTTACATAACACTTCTGGGGGAAACTCGTTTTACAACACGAAACATGGTGATGCGTTTACGTCTTTTCCCACCGGGCGAGTTGGCCATGCGGTTAGAGGCGCGCTGCCCTGAGCTTGCTGGGTTCGAATCCCACTGTCGGCAGCCCTGAAGATGGTTTTCCGTGTTTTCCCATTTTCACACCAGGCAAATGCTGGGGCCGTACTTTCATTAAGACCAGGGCCGCTTCCTTCCCATTCCTAGCCCTTTCCTATCCCATCGTCGCCTTAAGACCTGTCTGTGTCGGTGCGACGTAATGCCACTAGCAATTAAAAAGATCTTAATTCTCTGAAATTATTTACGACTTAGGCCTATGTATTTATCGTGTCCTATTAGTACCAGAAGTGTCCGAGGACGTGTTCGGCTTGCCTGGTGCAGGTCTTTCTACCTGACGCCCTTGGGCGGCCTACGCGTCTGGATGTGGGATTATGATAATGAAGTAGGGAGAGATGAAATCCGGTTTCGGCACTTAGCCTACTTCTCTCGAATAATACCAAGGGGTCTGCTCAATGCTTTACGTCGCCATCCGACGGCCGAATCACCATCAACAGCATCATATCCCCTCACTCCATTTGAACACTGCGAAAAGTTTTGGATTTGAATCCCGGCTTTTGGCATGCAATCTAGTGATTAGAAACTGTCTACCACCAACTTTCCTACGCTGCCGACCAACATTCTGATGGTGATTATTTTTTTTCATCCAGACTAAGTGGCTCAGGCAGTTGAGATGCTGGTCTGCCGACTCCAACTTGGCAGGTTCTATCCTGGCTCAGTCCGGTGGTATTTGAACGTGCTCAAATACGTCAGCTTTGTGTCGGTGGATTTACTAGCACGTAAAATAAGACCTGCGGGTCTAAATTCCGGCACCTCGGCGTCTCCTTTAACCATAAAAGTAGTTACTAGGACGTAAAGCCAGCAACATTATTATATTTTTCTTTCGACCAACGGCACTCGAACCTGCTAACAACGGTGTCAGACCTTTATTTTAGAAAAGACCAAGTTAGCTACTTATAAGCAATCTGCCACTTGGTGACAGCCCTAAATGCAGATCAATTGTAAGTGATTGATGGGTTGCATGCTGCACGATGCTTTTCCGCTCGGTCGCTATTGGCACGATAATGGCCGGGTCGCATCCGGCACGGTCGCATCTGGCACGTAACCGCAAGGGTATATGACTTCAGATTAAGACCAAATGAAGCACACATGTCACAGTAAATGATGCCCGAACAGTCGCATCAATACACAGATGGACGTGCATATGTACGGCGGAGACCTGGTGAGCGTCCTATTCCAGAGTGCATTCGCCAATGACACCCGAATTAGAATGTGATTCCAGTGTGTGAAACCCACACCAGGACTACTTGATACGAGAAGTGGAAAGGATCGAAAGGAAGCAGCATGATTTGTTCTTGGTGATTTCCGACAAAAGAGTACTGTTACAAAAGTATTGCAAAAGTTTGGCTGGGATGACTTGAGAGTAAGGAGACGAGCTGGTCGACTAAGTGGAATGTTCCTAGCTGTCCACGGGGAGAAGGCGTGAAATTACATTAGTAGACAAATAAGCTTGAGTGGAGCATTTAAAAGTAGGAAAATCATAATATAAAGATAAATTTGAAATTCGAGTTGATGAATTGGGATAAATAATAATTTATAGGACGAGGAGTAAGGGATTGTAATCATTTATCAGGGGAAATATTCGATAAATTTCCAGAAAAGTCTAGGTTAAACAACTGATAGGGAATCTGTTATCTGGACGACAGTCCTAAATTTAGATCATTTGTGACTGACTAATTTTTTATATTGAACATTTCTTCACCAATTATCGTCGGAATTACTAGATGCAGTGGCTATTTCTTGAGTGTTTCAATGATCACAGCTCAATATTCAAGTGTTATCGGAGCTGCTTGTTAGATATGCGTTCTGTAAAATGTCACTTAAACGGGTGTTAAGTTCAAAATGTTATTTTATACACTCCGTACTGTTAATAATTGGTGTTGATTCTTTTCTAGATCATGATCGCTTCTCCTGATCACTGTAGTGAAATTTGTGGATGGACCGAATTATTTTCAGTATGATGTTTACTTTTAATTGTAGTTATTTGAAAAGCTACACTAGCGCCATCTCTGCGGTGCTATTAAAAAATGTTATCAAAGTGTAGTTTACTTGGACTGATCTGTGCAAATAATTCTCTTCATTTGGTGTATTTTCGACCACTGATGTTACTGTCACGGGGTAACCAATTTTATTCTGCACGGTGTCGAGTGAATGAATGGGCAGATAACAGTTCCGTCCTTGTTCCGCTTGAGCCGTAGTTTACTATTTGTCAATGTCTACATATCGGTTGTTTTTTTTTCCTAACACGAATTTATTTATTTATTTATTTATTTATTTATTTATTTATTTATTTATTTATTTATTTATTTATTTATTTATTTATTGGCGCATGATACTAGAGGAACCAATTTACTTGTGATAAACCCCTGGAGTTATGATCTAGAGAATGAACCATCTCCCAAACTCCAATAATGTACTGTTCCTTACTGAATGATATATTGTACGAAGAGTTGAGAGGTGGTGTCACACGCGATGAGAGACATTCATGAGCTACAGTATGTGAAGATCGTTACGATTGGATAAAAGGTAAAATAAGGAACTGGAATTCGAAAAGGTAACATTGTTATTCATTTGCTGAAAAAAAAAGAATGAAAAGCTAACTATTTTCCATTCGCAATGTCCATTACGTGAGATAAATCATAATAGACGGCGGAGAATACGGTGGCATAGAGAACTGCATCCAAGCAGATGGGTGTCCAAAACTATTAGGTATTATTATTATTATTATTATTATTATTATTATTATTATTATTATTATTATTATTATTATTATTATCATACTTTCGTTGCAATACCAGAAAATTAGTTAACTGTCAACAGTGAGTAAGAGGCTTTCTCAAGTGTCGCAATACTTCATTATGAGGTTAATGAGGCTAGGCCGCAGCGGATTTCTCTTTCAGACGACAATGACGAAGAGTTGATTTAGATTTTGTCAGGAAAGAGGTTATTTTTTAAAATAGCAGGTACCGAGCTCGATAGCTGCAGTCGCTTAAGTGCGGCCGGTATCCAGTAATCGGGAGATAGTGGGTTCGAGCCCCACTGTCGGCAGCCTTTCCTATCCCATCGTCGCCATAAGACCTATCTGTGTCGGTGCGACCTAAAGCAAATAGCAAAAAACGTTGCGGACTTTAATTTTACATGTACCTACGATATCATAATTTTAATTTGCGATAATTATTCGATAAAGACCGAACAATGGTAAGGAAGACACAACACGAATGTCCGGCCTTATCCATAAGGGCTACTTAATACATATGTCGTATATACATGTTTTGCTGTTCCTTAGCCCATTGGTCAGCTGCAGGCTTTTCGTTGATAGGAACCTGGGTTCGTTTCCCGACCGGGCCGAGGATGTTAGCCACGTCTTGTTTATTCCGCTCTTTCGAGGAATGGGTATTAGTGTTCGTCCTAATCAACGTCTTCATTTACACACACGATGTCACACTATCAATCACTATGGATACACAGAATAGTGAATACATCGTCCAATCAATCAATCAATCAATCAATCAATCAATCACCGGCCATACCTGTTGATATAGCCTGTACCATGTTTCGTACTCGTTTTGAGAAATTCCACTTGGTACATTACAGGAAACATCCTGTCAAGTGAAGGGCTCGATACTCCCTCAGCTTGTTCATGTGAACTTCGTGCAAGACAGTTAATCGTGACACATCATACTTTTAGTATTCCAGATTCCTTTGGCCACTGATTCTTCCAAGAGTTACGGTTGCCATACGTCAATATTTATGTAGAGATTCCCACATTTTATAACAAAAATAGGCGACCACATAATTTTTTGGAAATTCTCTAATTTGTCCGGTTTTTTTTCATGTTGCAGTATTTATTCAACTTCGCTTCTTACGTACGAAGGGAAATAATCAACTTTCTTTATGTGTTATATGTTGAGAACTTCAGCGATTGAAGAGCGAAGACGTTGGATATAGACCCGTGGAACTGATGAACGAATCGTAACTTCCATGTTTCGACGTTCTGTCATATCGCGGATGAGCGGACAGCTTATTTCTTTGGCTTGGTCTCTTTTTGAATGCAGACATGAACTTTGATATTTATACAGTAACAAAGAACTGTGAAAGAAAATTCTAATCATAAAATAATATACATGAGCTGCAAGGTGATGTACGAGGGCTGATCAACAATGACTGAGACTGATTTTTTTTTTCACCTGAATACTGTTGCACGAGGTAGTGCATCTTCAGCGTACTCTTGCTTCAGCTTTTCGTAAGTTTCAGTGGCTGTATGGTTTAAACGAAACCAGAATCCGATTGCGCTGTACTGGTATTACTCCATTTCAATATTTACATGATCCTTTTCAAAGTAGTCCCCTCCTACTTCAATGCACTTTTTATAGCGTCTCCGCCAGTCCTCGAACACATGCTCCAGACCATTCTTTGTCAGGTCCTTGAGAATCGCCTCAGTTTTCTTGAGCACTCATCACCGGTGATGTCCGGCTCCATGGCTAAATGGTTAGCGTGCTGGCCTTTGGTCACAGGGGTCCCGGGTTCGATTCCCGGCAGGGTCGGGAATTTTAACCACAATTGCTTAATTCCGCTGGCACGGGGGCTGGGTGTATGTGTCGTCTTCATCATCATTTCGTCCTCATCACGACGCGCAGGTCATCTACAGGTGCCAAATAGAAAGACCTGCACCTGACGAGCCGAACCCGTCCTGGGATATCCCGGCACTGAAAGCCATACGCCATTTCATTTTCATTTTCATCATTGGTGATAATCGATTTCAAAAACGCATCCCCTCCATCAGGAAAGAGACGCAGCACCTCACGGCTTGTCTCCATTCGCACAACCTTTTCGGGAGTCAACAGACGTGGCACCCAACGGGCACAAACTCGGGTCGTGCATAATCGTAAAGGCACTGCCATATGAAATTCTCAACACTTCACTGAGGTTACGTAATATTATCCACCGATCCTCACGGACCATCATAGCAGCTCTGTTGATGTTGACTTCAGTCACAGAAGAGGCCGAAACACTAGGCCCACCTTGCTTAACACAGACAAATCGGTCTTCTTTGAAGTCCTTGAACCACTTAAACACTGTTGCACGAGGTAGTGCATCTTCACCGTACGCTTGCTTCAGCTTTTCGTAAGTTTCAGTGGCTGTATGGTTTAAACGAAAACAGAATTTGATTGAGCTGCACTGCTCCTCTCGCGTCACCTTTATGTGTGGTATGCGAAATACACGTAGCGTCTACACAATAGAGAATTACTACCAACCTACCGATACGAGAGTTCTGCCGCCTACGGACATTATACATAAAAACTCGCTCTTTTCAAATATTTATGTTACTGATAGGAAAGTATCACGGAAGTTACAGGAAAAAATCAGTCTCAGTCTTTCTCGATCAGCCTACGTATATGACGAAGTTGATACATGCAATTCGTTGGCGACAGGAATATTTCAGCTTTTTCATATTTCAAAATATGGTAAGCCTGCCACTATTGATCTCTAAATTGTACCAAATGATCCTTTCTGTTTGCTTATAATGTAAACGTCCCGCTAAAATACCCAGTATCTGTGACACAGGGATGGAAAAGAGCTAGGAATAGGGGAGCAGCAACCATTGCGTGGTGTTATAATGGGAAAGTTCCGAAAACCATCTGCATGGCTGACGATGGATTTCGAATCCACCACCTCCTCAATACGAGATTACAGGTACAACACCCGTCCCGAGTAGTACATGTGTTCTGTAAAGCATCCTTCTTGATCTTTGAACTGAATTAATCTGTGCCCTTTAACCACTTCAATTATAGTTTCTTGGGATAGTCGAAACCATCCCACCAAAGAGCAAAATGACTATGATGCCAATAACAGAGGAATTGTTGAATCTCAAGCTTGAATTAACTGTAAATACGTGTAATTTGAAGAGAGCAGATTGCCCAAGCAAACTGGTCAAGAGTCTGAATTCGGGAAGTTGTACAATTGTTGTCGACAAAAGAATGGAATGCATTCAAACATGAACTTTGTGATAGAAAACCATATTCTGATCTTGGACTACGCTCGTGAGCCCCTGTCAGCTCTTCCAGTCTGTGAATACAGCGCATAAATTGTACACATCTCATTCCGGAAATATACAGGTGGTTGTTTTAGGCGATCCACCCGATGTAGTATTTCATCATTTTACACCCGCTGCCGTGGCCTAGGGCAGGGATAGCGAACCTATGACACGCGTGCCACTAGGTAAATGAAATGGCGTATGGCTTTTAGTGCCGGGAGTGTCCGAGGACAGGTGCAGGTCTTTCGATTTGACTCCCGTAGGCGACCTGTGCGTCGTGATGAGATGAAATGATGATGAAGACATGGGAATCGAACCATGGACCCCTGTGACCAAAGGCCAGCACGCTAACCATTTAGCCATGGAGCCGGACTGCCACTAGGTGACACGCGAACTCAACTTCTGTGGCACGTTAGACTACATACTAACATATTTTATTTTTCAACATGTAATAAATACCTAGGTGGAAAGTATTGCAATATAGTATATTTCAGCATTACGCTTTAATACAGAAATATGTCACAATTAATTCCCTGGGCATATATTTTACAAATGTCATTAGGTTAAAGCAAAAATACATCTTATTCCTAAAATTTAACTGTTTTAAAGAATGTAATTTTCAGAGATATTTGTAAAATAAAACCAAGAAACATTCAATCGAATAGATTTATTTATAATGCAATCTAATACCTAAACTAAGTCAAATAAGGGGGGGGGGGTTCATGATGACTTTAAAGGAAAATATCCGATGGCATACTGGAAAATAAAATGTAATAAACAAGACGTCACTGACACGCTACTCGGAAAAGGTTTAAGAGATTAAGAGCTTCCCTCGTGGATTCGATTCCTAGCTCTGCAAAAATTTTAAGACTTCTTTGAGGAGCAGAAAGGAGATGCACTAAGCCACAGACAAGATAGAAAGGACATGGTTATAATCCATTCCTTGGCCATTCTACGTGTGTGTGTGGTTTACCTCTTCAGCATCAGGCTTATGTAGAGACAGGTTTCCCGACAGATTCTCCAAACAGCAAGCATACGAGGCTGCCGACTAAGACGTTCAAGGTTGTTTACATGAAATAACATCAACCACAAGAGCAACCTCACAAAGACTTTTCGAACATCGCCATTTTCGAGGAGCACCACGTGGAAGAGTTCACTTTCCGTTCCTCACATTTTTCTTTTAACATATTCATTTATTTTGCTCCTTGGCTGAATGGTCGGTTCATCGGGCACGGGGTTCGATTGCCCACCGGGTCGGGGTCTTTAGCAGCGATTGTTAATTCCTATAGTCTGAGGGTAGGGATTTGGTGATCATTTTAATATACATCTTCCTGTAAATGCAACACACCATACTACCAGCCACCACAGAAACATGCAATAGTGATTACATCCCTCCATACATGGTTGGCGTCAGGAAGGGTATCCGGCCGTAAAACTAGGCTTAGTTCACATTATTACTGACCCCAGATAAATGGGAAAAGAGCATAGAAATAAGAAGAACTGAAATTAGCAGTAAATGTTTTTTCTTCCAATCGGAAGCCGTCGTGTCGGATCCTCAATCGAAGACGGATCGTCAGTACTGCAACTTCACTTGAAATGGCAGGTAAATGAGAATATAATAGTTTCTGGGTACAGTTCACAGGTAGGCTATTTATTTTTTGTCGTTTTCTATACATTTTTGAACTGTTATTGTTTCCAATTAGCAGATTAATTGTTGTAAATATAATTTTTAGAATACACTATCTTTTAGGTACCGCTCGTTGACGGGTTAGTTTTTCTAGTTTTAACAGAAATGTCATCCGGTGGAAATGAAATTACTATGGTTTGATAGATATTTTATCAATACGTTATCGACTCATCCACAACGACACCCGGCTTGCTTACTGGCAGCGCGATACGTGTGCATGTTCCTTTCACATCGACATTTAATTTCTGTGTCGGACCTCTGATTCATGTTTGGCAGGGTTAATTTAGTTCTATCGCAATTACACAACCTACTGATCCAATCGTATTAGCGATACTTATATTGTAACAACGTGGAATAAATAGCATTTTTGTGGAATGGTCCTTTCATTCTGGCGCGAAGTTTGCATGTAGTCGTTTTTCCCGTGCAAGGTTGGCTCGTTTTACATTGCTGGTATATGTGTAGCAAGCAGAGCAATATCGACCTTAAGGACTTGCATTGTTAGATGGGTTACGTATATTTATGAATTTTAAGGGGCCAGTGAACCACTGTGTATTTCTTACGGTAAAAATGCATCAAATATACAAGATTGGAAATAGGCTTTTCTCTGTTTTTTGTTATGTGCACCCTTTTGAAGAAGTAACTTGGTACGACTGAAAGCATAAACCGCACAGTATCGTAAATTATATTTTTTCACATCCTTTATTATGCACAGTTTTTCGATACGGTTAATGTCAAATTTCTCATTTTACATTAATATTGATAGCACCTTATCAAATTACATGTCCGACTCGTTGGCTAATGGTCAGCGTACTGGCCTTCGGTTCAGAGGGTCCCGAGTTCGATTCCCGGCTGGGTCGGGGATTTTAACCTTCATTGGTTAATAAAAGTGGCCCGGGGCTGGGTGTTTGTGCTGTCCCAACATCCCTGCAACTCACACACCACACATAACACTACCCTCCACCACCTTAACACGCAGTTACCCACACATGGCAGATGCCGCCCACCCTCATCGGAGGGTCTGCCTTACAAGGGCTGCACTCAGCTAGAAATAACCACACGAAATTATTAAATTATTATTATCGAATTACATTTCTTACGCCAAGTTGTTTCCAAAGGAAATGGAAGTCTGATTCCGTTACTGCCATAGGTCCGAAGACTCATTTACAAACACAATTCAGTGCTTAGTTTAGAGATAATCAGTTTGTATCGAATCAAGCTATACTAAATCTATGTACACAAGTTTTCATTCCGTCCCTGAAGGGAACGGCGGGCCCCCTAGACCTCTCACGCCAGGGAGATTTATTTCGGTGAAGGAGATATCCGGAGAAGGGGTGTGGGTTTGCGGCCGTAGCCTATACTAAGAACTGTCCCGGCATTCTCAGTAGCTCAAGACAATGGGAAACTACGTAAAACCATTCTCAGGACAGCCGACTGTGGGGACCTTCCGTGGCCACATGAAGGCCATCACCTACTCTGCATCCACCCCCTGTACTAAATATGGACATGAATAAGTACGAGGTGTGATTTTAAGAAGTGCCGTTTTGATATAGGAGAAAAGTAATATAAATTTTAAACAATTCTTCTCTTACACATAAGCCTGTACCTTAAACTACTCCTCAACATAAATTCCAGGCATATTAAGACACTTGTCATATCGTGAAGCCAGCTTCTGGATTCCATCGGCATAGTAATGTGCCGCCTGATGTGCCAGCCACTGCCGCGCGGTCCTTTTTAGGTCATCGTCGTCGTAGTGGCGTTGACTTCCTAAATGCTTCTTCAGGCTCAGGAACAAGTGGTTGTCACTAGACACTAGGTCACAACTACACGGAGAACGATCAAATTGTCCTCAACCAAATGAAGCGATGAGGTCTCGGGTTCAATTAGCCGTGTGAGATCGCCCATTGTCATGAAGCAAAATAATTCACCTTTGTTTTGGATTGCGTGAGCACAACTTCCGATAATCTAAGCATCCTGACACAATTTGATAAACAACACTCCTTGAAATTTCAGGCATCTCATAACTTAATGACAAAATCTTAAAACATCTGTTTTCGAGAACCTTTGCATCAAGTTTTTTCACCAAGTCTTGACTGACGGTCGCCCACTACGCTTGTCGTCGTGGGCATTAGTACGGTCTTCTTTAAATGCTCTAACCCATGCTCTTACCTTTCCTTCGCTCATAGTGTGTTCTCCATACACTTCACTAATCTGTCGATGAATTTTAACAGCCTTCACGCCTTTTCCATTTAAAAATCGAATCACCGCGCGTACTTTACACTCGGCAGGACATTTAATTGTCAGAGGCATTTTCAATACGTACAAACAAACGTAAATAGGAGCGGATGCTTCCGTAATGGCGTTTGTGACTAGCCTACAGACGTACGTACTGAACACGCATGGTCTGAACGACGATCGAAACGCTTCAGCGGCCATATTTAAAAACATGCTTCGTATATAGCTAAGGAAAAGTCAGAATATGGGAGTACATCCATTACAAACTGTTCTCGGCAGAAATGAGGATCTTGAAAGATCTACATCTACAAAGATGATTCAGTGCAATGTTTTAGAGTCATCGTTGGATATCAGATGAAGAAGTATTAAACATGCAGCAATTTGTGTATGGAGCCACGGAAAGAGCCACTTGGGAGAAATGAGAAGGGAGGGGTGAAGGGTGATGTGATAGCTGTCATCCTCACTGACTTCTCACCAAGGCAGTAGCGGTTTGAATCCCAATCAATGCTCGTGGAAATTCTGAAATGGAAAGTCACCTCCCAGTAGTTCGGACTGCATGTGGAAAAAAGAGGTTCCGTGGCTATGATCATGTCAAGAGCCCTGCAAAACTTCAAGCTTGCTTTTCGAAATGAGCATCTTTAACGATCCACACTTAAGACTACTGCATATTTCACATCCTCTGGTCATTTAATATCCCGAGCGAGCTGGCCGTGCGGTTAGGGGTGCGCTGCTCTGAGCTTGCATTCGGGAGATTGTGGGTTCGAACCCCACTGTAGGCAGCCTTGAAGATGATTTTCCGTGGCTTCCCGTTTTCACACCAGGAAAATTAAATCCACGGCTGCTTTCTTCCCACTTCTAACACTTTCCTGTCCCATAGTCGCCATATGACCTGTCTGTGTCGGTGCGACGTAAAGCCAATTATAAAATCATTTAAAATAGTACACCCTAGTTAGGGGTTCCTTGATCCTCAGTATCACTTTCCACATCTGTCACGACATTTAACTGCTCTACATTTTGTACGGTGGGCAGGAAGATCACACTCCACAGACTACGGAAATGACTCACTCCCATCCTTTGAGGTGCTAAATCGCAGCTAATAGAAAGCTAATAAATCATTAGCGCCACCGACTGCTTCGTAGACGAGTTTCCGACGCTCCGATATTCAGTGCGGAAAGACATTTCCTAACGGTGGAAGTTGCAAGGTATTGCGTGTTCAAAATACGGTTACAGTCAGCTATACCGTGCCATAAACTACTGCTTATTTACGTCCGGTGCTCATACCAGTCTTTTTTATACTTATTTACAAAAGGTTGGTTCATTCCCACCTTCATATAATGGAGGTGGGCGGGCCACTAGCTAAACTATGGAGGTTTTTTTACAATTTTCTCTACGTCGCAACGACGAGGGGACAATGGGATAGGAAAGGGCGAGGAGTGCGAGGAAAGCGTCCGTAGACATAATTACGATACAACCCCAGCATTTTCCGGGTGTGAAAATGGGACACTACAAAAAACCATCTTCAGGGCTGCCAACATTGGGGTTCGAACCCACTATCTCCCGATTGCAAGCTCACAGCTGTGCGCCCCTAACCGGACGGCAAACTTGCTCGGTCAACTCTAGTTCTTTGGCCAATGAATATGAATTATTATTTTATTGTATTAAATGACCATTATCATACATTAATTCATTATATTGTAATTTTGGTTTTCCTGGCTCAGGGTTCATAGCAACCTCACAAGGCGCACCCCAGAGCAGGCAATAACATCTGCAATATTTGGTCCCCATTAACCCCGTTTATTATTCAAGAGCATATTACCTTCTACAATGACATTATTACATAAAAAGTTGACAGAACATAATCACAATTACATTTTGGTATTTATGCTTGATTAGTTACCAGAGGCTGTGGAGAGATACCGGCGGTGGATATTTATATTAAATGTAAATGTAATTGGTAGATTGGGAGATCAAACTAAGATTGTAATAACTTCTCATGCTATTTATTTTACGTTCCATTGTGGATAAAATCAAAATAAAATGTATCTGTACCTTGTGTCTTATGGCACCGACAGAAATGAAAGCACTAGCAAAAACGTTCCTTCTTTCTTTCTTTCTTTCTTTCTTTCTTTCTTTCTTAATCCGATTACCCCCCAATTTTGGTTTTTCCCTCAGTCTCAGCGAGGGATCCCACGTCTTCCGTCTCAACGGCAGTGTCCTGGAGCGTGAGACTTTGCGCCGGGGGGTACAACCTGGGGAGAAGGACCAGTGCCTCGCCCAGGCAGCCTGACCTGCTATGCTAAACAGGGGCCTTGTGGGGGATGGGAAGATTGGAAGGGATAGGCAAGGAAGAGAGAAGGAAGCGGCCGTGGGCTTATGTTAGGTATCATCCCGGCATTTGCCCGGAGTAGAATTGGGAAACCACGGAAAGCCACTTCGAGGATGGCTGAGGTGGGAATCGAACCCCGCTCTCTACTCAGTTGACCTCTCGAGGCTGAGTGGGCCCCGTTTCAGCCGTCATACCACTTTTTAAATTTCGTGGCAGGGCCGGGAATCGAAGGACCTCCGGGGTGGCAGCTAATCAGTAATCACACTAACCACTACAACATAAAGGTGGACACAGAACAATTTGCCGCATTTATTTCACACGCCTGTCCGAATTTAAGAATGCTTGAATCGAAATATCCTATGTAAAATATTATAATTATTACGTATGCTAGTGAAGTCCTTGTAAAGCAGATCCTCTAACAAGGTACGTAACATCTGTCATGAACATGATAGTAGTGATGTTATTGACGGCTCAGATTATACGCAGCCTCTAGTCAGTAGATTTTCTGGTACTTACAAGAACTTCTGTGGGATATTTCCGACATCTCGGCGTCACAGAAAACTAAAACCATAGAATTAGTTAGTGGAACGTAAAACCATTATTAATTATTATTATTATTATGACTTCTTTATTTATTTATTTATTTATTTATTTATTTATTTATTTATTTATTTATTTATTTATTTATTTATTTATTTATTTATTTATAATCTATTTACCCTCCAGGGTAGGATTTTCCCTCGGACTAAGCGAGGGATCCCACCTCCACAGTCTCAAGGGCAGTGTGTTCTGGAGCGAGAGACTTTGGGTCGAGGATACAACTGGGAAGGAGGACATTACCTCGTCCAGGCGGCCTCACCTACTATGCTGAGCAAGGGGCCTCGTGGTGGGAAACCGCGGAAAGCCACTTCGAGGATGGCTGAGGTAGGAATCGAACCCACATCTACTCTCTTGACCTCCCGAAGCTGAGTGGATCCCGTTCTAGCCCTCATACCACATTTCAAATTTCGTGGGAGAGCCGGGAATCGAACCCGGGCCTCCGGGGATGGCAGCTAATCACGCTAACCACTATACCACAGAGGCGGTTATTATTATTATTATTATTATTATTATTATTATTATTATTATTATTATTATTATTATTAGTGGCTGGTTAACCGGGGTGAAAAAAGTCGTGCTTTGTTCACCCAGAAGAAAATGCTTTCGATTCCTCGTCAAAAATATTCGAAACATTGAGGAAAATTCCATTTCCGGTGAGGCATATGGGTGTTGTATTCATCCAGTCTGCAGTGTACACCAAAAATTACTATCAGGTTGTTTCCTGAGGACAAACTCCTCGACCGATCTCGATAGCTGCAGTCGCTTAAGTGCGGCCAGTATCCAGTAATCGGGAGATAGTGGGTTCGAACCCCACTGTCGGCAGCCCTGAAGATGGTTTTCCGTGGTTTCCCATTTTCATACCAAGCAAATGCTGGGGATGGACCTTTATTAAGACCACGGCCGCTTCCTTCACATTCCTAGGCCTTTCCTATCCCATCGTCGCCATAAGACCTATCTGTGCCGAAGTTTTGCAGGGAGTTTGGCTTGACTTTGCTTTCCATTATATTATTATCTCTCGCTTAGGGACATTAGAGACCACATCAAGTAACTATAAGGCATTTCTGGAAGCCTATTTTGCAGCCTCGGAAAAAAAAAGAAACGTATTATTTCTCTGGCCGCCTGTCTTCTCTCATCTGTCAAGCCGCTGTTCTGTTCTTGCTCATCGTGGAAGCCCTTAAAGTTGTTGATCACTGATCTTTGTTTTGATCGATTAGGCCGATTAAAGATGTCTCCTGATTTAGTCCTATGCTCTTGAGGTCCTTCCTTACTTCCTTGAACCATTTATCCGAGACGTTCGGTCTGTTGTCCAACGCATTATAAATCTGCTTCTTTGGTGGGGATTGCATTCATCCTGAACAGTTATCCGTAGAACTTCACTCGTCGTTTCTTATTGACTCGATCAGCCGTTAATTGTCCCTGTATAGTTCTCCTCTTCCTCGGAGTCTATACTGTCCATCTGTTATCCTAGGACCCTTTATTTTGAGAAGGATCTTGTGCTCATACTTCTCCGCTTCTCTTAGTCCTGCCTTTCCTGCCATTCTGAGGCATTCACTTGCGTACGGACACTCGGGTTTGATCACTGTGTTATAGAGCCTGAGTTTAGCTTATCTTCAGATTGCCTTTCCCTTGTATAGGACATGCGTCCTTCGAAAAGCTGGGCCCATCTTCTCTCGCTTGCTGTTGTTAGCTTCTTTCTCACTAGCTTTCGTCTGCACTTACCAAGATATCTGAAACTGTCCACCTTTTTTCTATTTTACCGTACTCTTTTGTTAAGTGTTGAGGTACTGTTCGGATATTGGTTATGTGCTTTGGTTTCTCGAGAGAAATTTGGAGACCAGCTTTCTCTGACTGTTCTTTCAGCATGTTAATTTGTTCCACAGCTGCCTCTATGTTTCTTGACAGGATTGCCAGGCCATCGGCGAAGGCGAGGTAGTTGAATCTCACGCCGTTTTTTTTGAGCCTCCAATGTGAACTTTGTTCAATAACCCTTTCCCGATGAATTCCTTTTCCCATTCTCGGATGACCTTCCCTAAAGCGTAATTGAAGAGAACTGGGGACACTCCATCACCTGATCAGACGCCAGTTTTAATTTTAAAAGTTTTTGGATAGTTCTCCCATGAATTTTACTTTTAAATATATCTGGGTTAGAACTTGCTTGATAATTTCGACTGTTTTACAGTCCACTCCAAATTCTATCAAGATGTCGAACAATGTTTCTCGGTCGGCCGAGTCATAGGCTTGCTTAAAGTCCACAAAGGTCCTTGGAAACGTAATTTTCCAAAACCCTTTTCAAGCACCAATTATTATTATTATATAGGGTCTATATATCATTCGCTGGGGCCATCAAGGACCACGTTGTCTTGTTGCATTTGACACTGAACTTGGCCTTCTTTAGAGCTCAAATTTCCCTCATTCTTTGTGAGTGGGCCTGCTTACGCTCCTCTGTCCAAGGGGCACCGTGTCTTCTCTTTGGTTGTTCGTCTCGGTTTAGCCCGTTCGTCAATATTTTCTTGCGGAAGAGATCTCTATTAAGGGTGTCTTCAGCTGAGATATGTAGCACTTGCAGGTCTTCTTTGGTATTTCTAAACCAGGGAATTGTGGTTTTGGGGTTTGAATCAAAAAAGATTCCTTTAGTTAACTTTCTTCCGTCCATTCTTTTCAGATGACCGTAAAATCGTGCTAGTCTTTTCTGATTGTGCCGGTAATTTTCTCTATTTTGCTGTAGACTTCCTTGTTGGATCTCTTTTGATGGATTCCATTTCTGTACTTTGATCCCAAGATTCCTCTCATAATTTTGCGTTCTCTTTTCTCCAGTTCTTCAAGGAGTCCTTTGTTGGCATTTAGAGACAGGGTTTCGGCTGCATATAGAACTACTGGCTTCAGAACTGTTTCATAGTGACGTATCTTGGTGTTTTGGGAAAGGCATTTTTGTTGTAGATTGTGCGGGATGTTTGGTAGGCTATATCCAGTTTGCGTACTCGCTCCTGAAGTGCTTCTTTGTCCAGTCCATTTTTCATGATGATCTCACCCAGGTATTTGAAATTGTCTACTCGGGTGATGTCCCCGTATTTTGTATGGAGTTTTGATGGAGCCTCTTTGATGTTAGTCATTACTTCTGTTTTCTCAAACGATATCTGCAAACCAGTTTGTTCGGCAATTTGCTTTAAAATTTCAACTTGAGCTCTAGCGGTTTCTATGTCGTTTGAGAGAACAGCAATATCATCGGCAAATGCTAAGCAGTCTGTTGCGATCCCCTTGGATTTGGTTCCTATTCTCAATGGACTGTAGTTGGTTTCCTGTAATCTCACCCGCCAGGTTCTGATGATCTTTTCAAGAACACAGTTGAAGAGTATCGGGGATAGCCCATCACCTTGTCGGACTCCTGTTTTGATGTCAAAGGAATGCGAGAGACATCCGTGGAACTTCACCTTGGATTTTGTATCGGTCAGGGTGGCTCTAATTAATGCCAGCAGTTTCAGATCAACTCCAAATTCATTTAAGATGTTTAGCAGGACTTCCCGGTCAATGGAGTCGTACGCTTTCTGAAAGTCCACAAAGAAAGACACATACTGCTTGGACCTTAGTGTACAATATCTGATGATCGTTTTGAGATTTTGAATCTGTTCAGCTGTTGAGCGACCTTTTCTGAACCCTCCTTGGTATTCGCCTATTTGATGTTCGACTTGTGCTTCCAAACGCTCTAGGATGGCAAGTGATAGAATTTTGTAAGTCACGGGTAGCAAAGATATTCCTCTGTAGTTATTGATGTTCTTCATGCTGCCTTTTATGTGTAATGGATGGATCAAAGCTATTTTCCAATCTTCGGGTAGGGTCTCCTTGTTCCAAATTTCTTCCATTTGCTTTTGCAAGATATCAAGTGATTCCTCTGGGGCATATTTCCATAGTTCTGCTACTACTGAGTCTTCCCGCGGCGCTTTGTTATTTTTGAGACGGGCAATGTGGCGCTTGATTTCATCTCTGTCGGGTGGTCTGGAATCTGGGTACCTGAGTAAGGGTTCCTTGGTCTCAATGGCGCTTTGCGGTTTAGAGCAATTAAGTAAATTCTTGAAGTAATCTGCCAGAATGCTGCAATTTTCTTCATTTGACGTCGCCAGTGTGCCGTCCTTTCGCTCAAAGCATAGAGATGGTGGTTTATAGCAAGCGAGTTTGCGTTTGAAGGCTCTGTAGTACTCTCTGCTTTCATTCTTCCTAAAGTTTTGTTCTATCTTTTCAATGAGAAATTTTTCGTATTCATGTTTCTCAGTTCTGAACACCCTAGCTGCTTGGGCACGTTGGGTTTTGTAGGTTTCCCAATCATTTTCTGACTTCGTAGAGTAGTACTGTTTCCACGCCTTGAGTCTTTCTTGGAGGACTGATTCGCAGGTATTATTCCACCAGGCATGCTTTTTGCTTCTCTTGATTTCTGCAACGTCTTTGGCGGCCTCAACAAGGAGACTTCTGGCGTTGTTAAAGTCACAGTCATTTGGTCTAGCCTTCTCCTGGAACTCCTCGACCCTTTGCCGAAGTTTGTCATTGTCGAAGCGTGTGATCTGTTTAGTTGTCTTCCTTGTGTTTGCGGGAATTGGTTTGAATTTGATAAGATACATATAATGATCTGAGGCCACATTGATGCCTTTCTTTACCTTGACATTCGTAATCTCAGGGCTGTTTCTCCTGGAGATTGCAACATGGTCAATTTGGAACTCTCCGAGAGCTTGGACGGGAGAACGCCAAGTCATTTGATTTCTGGGTAGATGGCGAAAGTGGGTCGACATGACCTGCAGGTTGCGATTTTCGCAAATGGACACCATTCTTTTGCCGTTGGGATTGGTTCTTTTGTGAGCAGGGTAATTTCCTATAACTTTCTTGTACTTCTGTTCGCGACCTAGTTGGGCATTGAAGTAATCCAAAAGAAGCTTGACATGGTGTTTGGGGATTTTGTTTAATTTTTCATCCAGTAGGTCCCAGAAATTATCAACTTCGTCTGGACCAGACTTGTTCTTATCGTTTGTAGGAGCATGTGCGTTAACTAGGGCGTAGGTTTTGTTCGCGCATTTAATTGTTAGTATAGACAATCTGTCATTCACAGGTTCGAAATTTGCAACCGATTTAAGGATCTTGGTTCTAACAGCAAACGCGGTTCCAAGCATCACAGCTCCATTGAGGATTCCTCTTTGCGCTTTGCTTTTGAAAAATCGGTAGCCTCCGGATTCAAAAATCTCTTCATCTGGGTACCTTGTTTCCTGTAGGGCCATTATGGATATCTGATTTTCGTGAAGAGCTTTGGTGAGGGTTTTCAGCTTGCCAGTTTATGTAAGTGAATTTATGTTGAAAGTTGCTAGAAAGGTTTTAGATTTTGGCCTGACTTTTTGACTCCTCGGGGAACACCGAGACGCTCCGACTCGTCTCTTGCATGATGTCGAGTCTCCCCCAGAATCCGAACGAGACTCGTGCGCCGTGGCGTTCACGACGAGGGATTTATCCGAAGATTTACCTCCTGGGGTATGTTTCTTGAAATGTTGTGCCATCATGCTTTTTGACTTGACTTTGCTTTGGACGGGTACCCATCCTTTTACAACTAGGGTTGTTAGCCCTAGAGGTTGCCTCAAGATGTTTTCTGGCTTCTGGTCATTTACTAGTCTTCGCCGTAACCCTGGCAAGGGACCAGCTTTTTTTCACCGTGGTATTTTATTTCCCTACTACCCTCTGACTCTGCTGACGGCAGAGCCAGCGAGCTTCCCCAGTTCCAATGGGACGCGCCCGATGGAGGTAACCGGTAAATCCCCACACGGGTATTATTATTATTATTATTATTATTATTATTATTATTATTATTATTATATGACTGATTTACATCATATCATGACCGATTTTACTTCCTTTGCGCTCACTGTTAAGAATGTTTCACCTTTGTGAAGAAACTAGGGAAACGAGAGAGCAACTCCTGAATGTGAATTAGGAAGTCCCCTTCATATGCAATAGATATTTTTCCTTGTTACAACGAACTGCCCACTTTAAACTTCGTGTTACGTTCTTCCTTATTAATGCTGTCTATGTAGAGTCATCACTCAGTGTGACGCACGCGGTTATGGGCTCAATCCCCGTGTCCAACGTTGGGGAATCCAATCCTATCGCTGTCGGTTGGCATTTAGGGGTGCATAAAATATTTTGTGAAATGAGTTATTAGATCTGCTGGCACGTTAAGGGATATGTTCCACGACGAAGTACTAGCGTTATGGAGTCGTCCTAAATCATGAAGTGTCTTTGAATACAGAGCATAAAAAAACACTACTTCTTTCCTGACCCTTTTCCTAATTTTCTTTGGGGTGGGGGAGAATTACTGTGGATTAAGCCCTTTTTATGACCAGATGTCCTTCCTGACGCCAACCCTATGTGCTACTACTACTAAACGTTTTCATTCCTCCCCTGAAGGGGAAGGCGGGCCTCTTAGACGGTTACGCCGTCTCTCAGGCCGGGAGATTTGTTACGGTGAAGGAGATGTGCGGAGAAGGTAAGAGGGTGGGCGGCCGTGGCCTACACTACGAACTGTCCCGGCATTCGCCTTAGTGCAGGAGAATGGAAAACCACGGAAAACCATTCTCAGGATAGCCGACGGGTGGGGCCAGGCGTGAAGTCCAGCTCTGTGCTCCTGTCCCGTCTCCCGAATGCAGAGGCGTAGAGCCACGGTAGAGCCGTGGCCAACTCTCCTCTGCTCGGTTGGCCGGTCAGAGTACAGAGCTGTTGGACCACGGACCAGCCGTGGCCTCTTAAGGGACGGAACCCACTCTGCATCTACCGACGACCCGTATGTGGCGGAATGTATACACCTATATACACTACTGCGTGTTTCTGTGGTGGGTGGTCATTGATGTGTATTAACAATCACAATCACCCAGTCCGCGAGCTAAAAGAATTAACCAAATATGGCAAATATCCCCGACTCGGCCAGGAATAGAAATCGTGGCGCGAAGAATTGAAGGTCATTATGCTGACCATTCAGTCAACGAGTCAGACTACCGCAAAACAAGACACTGCTATTCATAAACCAGACAGCTGTGACAGTTCACAGGATATGTTTATTGTGCTTTACTGAAGTCAAAAATAACATTTCACTGTCATATGTATACTTGAGAGCAAGAAATCTGGTCAATATAGGAAGGGCGATTCAGGTTGGTAATGAAATGTGCCAACCCTCCTTTCATCTCTTGCATGCTTCTAACAACACGATTGACAAGTTACATACCTCCCCACAGAAGATGAGTGGTCGGTCTCTCAATTTAATATACCTCACCTTATTTTCAGCTGGCCCCGAGGTCGAGGGATAGCGTGCTTGCCTCTCACCCGGAAGTCCGAGTTCGATTCATGGCCAGGTCAGGGATTTTTACCCCTGGACCTGAGGGTTACTTTAAGGTTCACCCTGCCTACGTCATTGTCATTACAATTCAGGAGCTATCTGACTAGACCCTGGTCTAGAAAACCAAGAAAAACGACTGAAAGGATTCGTCGTGCCGACCACACGACACCTCGTAATCTGCAGGCCTTCGGGCTGAGCAGCGGTCGATTGGTAGGCCATGGCCTTTCGAGGATGTTGTGCCATGGGGTTTCGTTTTAAATCATGCATGCTAGCATAATTCATTTACGTGCACATTAGAGCAAAAGCCCAGTTGTCAATCGAGCGAGTCGGCCGTGCGGTTAGGGTCGCGCAGCTTTGAGCTTGCATTCGGGAGATAGTGGGTTCGAACCCCACTATCGGCAGCCCTAACGAGAATTTTCTGTGGTTTCCCATTTTCACTCCTGGCAAATGCTGGAGCTGTACCTTAATAAAGGCCACGGCCATTTCCTTCCCACTCCTCGCCCTTTCCTATCCCATCGTCGCGATAAAACCTATCTGCGTCGATGCGACGTAAAGCAAGTTGTTAAAGAAAACCTAGTTGTCAGTAAAGGATGAAGGACTTATGTATGCCAGCAGCTTAACTTGTATCGGTAGTGCATGCCTTTGCCGTCTGGTTACAGTACTGCATCATTCAAACGGGGCAGCTCACGGCTGGTGAATGAAGCGCGTTTGAAGACATTTCATTTTGTCGAGTGTCGGATTTTGAAAATAGATACATATTTGAATTTGCAATCTCTGTATATTTAGTTCTGGGTTTAGAAAACTGTACCAAGCGAGTTGTCTACGTGGTTCGGGTCATGTAGCTGTGAGCTTACATTCGGGAATGGGTGGGTTCGAAACTCCTCGACCAGAGTCCTTGAAGATAGTTTTCCATTCTTTCCAATTTTCACACCAGGCAAATAATGGTGCTGTACCTTAGTTATAGCTACGGCCACTATCTTCACAATCCCTAACGTTTCCCATTCTAGCGTCACCATAAACTATGTGTTAGTGGGACGTTAAAACCTTTTAAATACATTTTAAAAACACATTATCTAATAATGTTATTGGTTTTAAGTCCTACTAACTACTGTTTTCGGAGAAGCCGAGGTGCCGGAAAATTGTCCCGTACGAGTTCTTTGACGTAAATCTGCCGACACGAGGTTGACGTATTTGAGCACCATCGGCATCGGACTGAGGCACGATCGATCCTGCCAAGCTGGGGTCAGAAGGGCAGCGCCTCAACCATCTGAGCCGCTCAGCCCGACAACACGCTATCATATAGTGGCACTCTAGAAAAGAACTGCTAGATATCTTAACGGTTTATTAGTTATTTGAGATGAGCTACCTAGGTGACACCCTCTGTATAGAAACAACGTGAACCAGTTATATGAGCGTTAGAGGGTGGGTCATACAGATAGTTATATGAGCATTAGAGGGTGGGTCATACAGATAGTTATATGAGCGTTAGAGGGTGGGTCATACAGATAGTTATATGAGCGTTAGAGGGTGGGTCATACAGATAGTTATATGAGCGTTAGAGGGTGGGTCATACAGATAGTTATATGAGCGTTAGAGGGTGGGACATACAGATAGTTATATGAGCGTTAGAGGGTGGGTCATACAGATAGTTATATGAGCGTTAGAGGGTGGGTCATACAGATAGTTATATGAGCGTTAGAGGGTGGGTCATACAGATAAATAATTCGAAAAAGTAATTCGATATCTCGCGCCGTTGTCATTTTTTCAGCTGGTGAAGATAGCCAATCAGATCGCTTCGCGGGCGAATTCAAATGGACTTTGGGAGGAGGTGTTGCTAAATGTGCACGTGGCTTAAGACCCGGCTTGAGAGCACCAATCGAAGAAAAAACCTTCGCCAGAGAGAGATTTGCACACGGACCTCCGAGATGACAGAATCGAGTCTCAGCAAGTACTGTATGGGGACACTGACTGAAACCCGCGGTCTGTTGTGTTGCTGCTGATTTCTCGCCATCGCTGTCAAGCCGGTTTTAAGCCAGGTGCAGATTTAGCAACATTGCCTCGCAAAGCCGATTTGAATTCGCCCGCGAAGCGATCAGATTGGCTAAATTCAGCAGTTTAAAAATATCGATATCGGTTTCTTTAAAATTATTTACCATTATGATCAAACATCGAACTCTCATAAACCTGGATTACGTTGTTTCCGACCTACCTGTATGTTGGTTTTCCGTAATTCTGTCGTTAGAAAAGTGGCAAATAAGCAAAATTAATAATACTAACTAGAGCAATGTTTTCCACCCTGGCATGTAGACACCGTACTTGTCTGGGTATAGGAATCAAATAACGCTTTAGTGGTACACTGAATAAAAGCCATCTGCGTATCATTCACCCGTATCCAAAGTTTATCAACATTTACTGACAAATGGTTGTCGTTTGATAATGTCCCAGCTGTTTTCTGTTAATGTGATCTAGCGGGCCGTGATAGGAGTGGAATGTTTTATATCTTAAGGAGACACGTGTGTTCAAATCTATGTCTTGTGGACTGATCTTTTCTTGTTGAAAGTACGCCCACAAAAGTTATCGCATTGCTGGTGCGGACAATGAGACGTAAAAGCATTATTATTATTATTATTATTATTATTATTATTATTATTATTGAAGACTTTCGTCTGGAGCGTGGAATTGTGTGAAAGTGAAACATGGGCGATAACTAGCTCAGAAAGAAAGAGTACAGAAAATTTTGAAATGTGGTGTTTATAGAAGAATGTTGAAGATGAGATGGGTAGATCGAATTACGAATCAAGAGTTGCTGAATCGAAATGGCAAAATTTGACCAGAAGAAGGGAAAGAATTATAGGACACATCTTAAGACACACAAGACTTGCTCAATTGGTTTTTGAGGGAAGTGTAAGTGGTAAAACCGGCAGGGGTAGACAAAGGTATGAGTATGATACACAGATTAGAGTCGACGTAGCATGTAGTAGTTACGTAGGTTCAGCACAGGATAGGATAGTATGAAAGGGTGCATCAAACCAGTCTCTGGATAGAGCCCTGCGTCGATACACAAAATAATATCCTCATCCACTCCGCATCCGCACTTCCTTCATCCGCATTCGCAAAATGGTTATCCGCGGATAATTTAAATATTTAACTACAGTATAGTACACTAAAGGTATTGAAACGGATAGATCTGTTAACATGATACAATAGGCCTGACACCTGGCACCAGAACCCCTACAATCACAGGTTTATGAGGGATTTTATCTTGCGACAACTACCGACGTACTGACCTTTGTTCCTTCCTTCCATTAATTGCGGGCAGAAGCCAGTTAGGCTTGGTCAAATTTACGGCTTTATGATCTCAAGGCTCTAGGCATTATATATCACTATTCCTCCATACCAATGCCAAGGGTTGCCTAACCACAAGCGAAAACAAGAGTATACCTGAGTGAAAATTAATAAACGTCATTGTTTACAAATAGTTTCTTCTTCTTCTTCTTCTTCTTCTTCTTCTTCTTCTTCTTCTTCTTCTTCTTCTTCTTCTTAATCTACTTACCTTCCAGGGTTGGTTTATCCCTCGGACTCAGTGAGGGATCCCACCTCTGCCGCATCAAGGGCAGTGTCCTGGAGCGTGAGACTTTGGGTCGGGAGATACAGCTTTTTTCTTTTTTTTTTCTTTGCTATTGGCTTTACGTCGCACCGACACAGATAGGTCTTATGGCGACGATGGGACAGGAAAGGGCTAGGACTGGGAAGGAAGTGGCCGTGGCCTTAGTTAAGGTACAGCCCCAGCATTTGCCTGGTGTGAAAATGGGAAACCACGGAAAAACATTTTCAGGGCTGCCGACAGTGGGGTTCGAACCCACTATCTCCCGAATACTGGATACTGGTCGCACTTAAGCGACTGCAGCTATCGAGCTCGGTGGGGATACAGCTGGGGAGAATGACCAGTACCTCGCCCAGGCGGCCTCGCCTGCTATGCTGAACAGGGACCTTGTCGGGGGATGGGCAGATAGGAAGGGATAGACAAGGAAGAGGGAAGGAAGCGGCCGTGGCCCTATGTTAGGTACCCTCCCGGCATTTGCCTGGAGAAATGGGAAACCACGGAAAAACACTTCGAGCATGGTTGAGGAGGGAATCGAACCCCCCTCTACTCAGCTGATCTCCCGAGGCTGACTGGACTCCATTCCAGCCCTCGCTCCACTTTTCAGATTTCGTGGCAGAGCTGGGAATCGAACCCGGGCCTCCGGGGGTGGCAGCTAATCACACTAACCACTACACAACAGAGGCGGACATTGTTTAGGAATTATCCGCACTGCCATTCAGTTTGTATCCGCCAATATACTAACTTCGCTAATATCGGCGCATTTATCCGCGGATATCCGCATCCGTGCAGGGTTCTATGACTACGGACTGACGATCCAAACAACAACGATTAGTCCATAAGACCAGTCTTAATATCGTGGTAGAGTCTGGAATTGAACTCAGGCTAACCAAAGAGTGTATTAACAGAAATTGACCATTCTGATGGGCCGATGACCTTAGATGTTAGACCCCTTTAAACAACAAGCATTATCAAGATCATTCTGATAGCACGTACTAAAGACGGAACACCTTCACGTCAGTGGCGCAACGTTAGGGCCTGGACTGCGGGCTGGCGCGGGCCTTACGGGGGTCTGCACAGGTATCTTCAGCAAAAATAAATAAATAAATAAATAAATAAATAAATAAATAAATAAATAAATAAATAAATAAATAAATAACGTCATTATGCAATAGAAAAGTGATATCACAATGTTTTTGTTCAGTGAGTTGAAAAACATTAATTTTACAATTCGTAAGTAGGGGAATTGTCGTGTGGTTGCATTTAGCTGAAATAATAATAATAATAATAATAATAATAATAATAATAATAATAATAATAATAATAATAATAATAATAATAATAATAATTGTTGTTGTTGTTGTTGTTGTTGTTGTATTTAGTTCATACATCTGTCATAACACGAGATGTACAGAAAGTTGCCTGTAGCTGGTTAAAATATCCATTAGTAGTTGAAAACTCAATCATAGCCTCAATACATATGCATGGCGGTTATTGTATGTTTATAGCTCTTCCTGTTACTGTTTCTTCCACGGAACGACCATTTTAGAAAATAGAACGTGTAAAGAACTATCTACGAAATTATAAGACCCAATAAAGACTCGGTGAACTCAGTCTTCTCAGTATCGAATACCGTATATCAGCGAAATTTCTTTGCATCCCAGAAAGCACGTCGCATTGTCCCGTTTCATTTTCATTAAAATTTTATGTGACTACAGCGATATAAAAACCAAAAATAGAAGCATATGATTATTTATGATGTGTTACAATCCGGTAAAATATTTAATTTTTGAAACAAAATTATTTAATTAGATTTGTCATTTTACGATATTAATCTGTGTATATTAAAGGGATATAGACTGCATTAAAGTTTTCCTTGTATCTGTTGCAGTAAAATGTATAATATGTGTCTCTGACAGGTTTTACACATTTTCTTTGAGGTCCAATTTTGTCTCCTACAGACGAGCCCGCGTAACATTCGTTACGCCTTTGTTTCACGTATTTGCGTGCGAACCGTCAAGCTATCCATTCAGGGCATGTACAGTAGAGAATGTGCTTACAAGGCACGTTGCTGTGTACTTTATGAGTTACCTAGGAGAAGTTTTAGATAGTACACGGCTGCAGACGGAATTACTATCTGCGCACTTTTTAGCGATAGATTTACACCCTAGAGTTGAAGCGGTCGACCTCGGCAATCTTCGAGATTCGTACTGGCAATCTTTGAAACACAAACTATGAATCGCTTATGCATCGCCGTGCGACATCTGGCGAACACTTTACGTACTAGTACTGTTGTTATTTACACAGCAAAGCCAAACTATAGAATTGACTCTAGGAATAAGATTCGCATCGAGAAATGTTATATAATGTGTGTGTGACACAGTTATTGGCTTAAAATAACAAATATTTAGAAAATTCCTATCGATCGGTCATATTATCGATTCATACCAGATTTCATTTCCATTCAGTTGGCAGTACTTACGGAACCGGAAGCTCTCCCTTCTTACTCCTCAAACCCGTACACAAATCTATCGCTAAAAAGTGCGCAGATAGTATATGAGGTGTACCCCATGGAGGTTCCTCTCGTCACTTTGAGCTAGCACTTCCGATCCAAGTTATGATTCATATTGCATAAAAGCCCGGAAAACATATCACTGTGTTAATTAATATCGGTGTAACGTTTACGTTAGTGAAACTTTGTGCCTACTGCACGCGTGGTGAGTTCTATATGTTTAATGGTTCAGTGAACCCCCTAGAAATAAATGTCTCAGTAAAATGGTTTATCAGGAGCCTATTCCTTTAATTAGCTCTGTACATTCGCGCACGTAGCGACACTTTTGACTTCAGTACTCGTTTGCTCTCAGGAATCAGTAAAGAGGTTCAATTTCTAAAATAAATAAATCAATCAATACTGATCTGCATTTAGGGCAGTCGCCCAGGTGGCAGATTCCTTATCTGTTGTTTTCCTAGCCTTTTCTTAAATGATTTCAAAGAAATTGAAAATTTATTGAAAGTCTCCCTCGGTAAGTTATTCCAATCCATAACTCTCCTTCTTATCTATCTATCTATCTATATATATAAAATAGCTTGTCCTGACTGACTGACTGACTGACTGATTCATCATCGCCGAGCCAAAACTACTCGACATAAAGAAATGAAATTTTGGAGATACATTCATATTAAAATGTAGGTGCTCGCTAAGAGAGGATTTTTGGATTTACCGTTGAAAAGGGGGTGAAAAGGGGGGGTGAAATTTTAAAATGAGTGCACCTATATCTCAAAACTTTAAAAGATTACAGATATGAAAATTGGTATTTAGAATCTTCTTTAAAAATAAGGAAACACGTATTTTCTTTGTTTTCAGAAAATCCCAATAGGAGGGGTTAAAAAGGGTGAAAAAGGGGTTGAATGCCTTTAATCAGGATACCGGTACTTATATCTCAGAAACTGAAGATATTACAGACCTGAAAATTGGTACTTTTAATCTCTGTTAAAAATAAAGAAGCACGTATTTTTTCTTTTTGGAAAATCCAATTAATGGGAGGGTGAAAAGGGGGTGAATTTTTAAAATGAGTGCATCTATATCTCAAAACTTTAAAAGTTTATACATGTAAAAATTGGTATTTAGAATCTCCTTTAAAAATAAAGAAACACGTATTATTTTGTTTTCGAAGAATCACAATGTGAAGGGTGGAAAAGGGGGGGGGGGAAGTGGTTGAATGCCTTTAATGAGGCTACTTATACTTCAGAACCTGAAGATATTACAGACCTAAAAATTGGTATTTGGGACCTACTTTAAAAATAAAGAAGCAGGTATTTTTTCGTTTTAGGAAAATCCAAATAATGGGGTTGAAAAGGGGGTGAATTTTTAAAATGAATGTGTCTACATCTTAAAACTTTAAAAGTTTACAGATGTAAAAATTTGTATGTGGGATCTACTTTAAACATAAAGAAACACGTATTTTTTTGTTTTTGGAAAATCCAATTAATAGCGGTTAAACAGGAGTGACAAGTTGGGGTGAATTTTTTGAAAGATTATATCTACAGAATATCTGAGAAAGGTAAAATGTTACAGACGTAAAAAGTGGGTATTTGTAATTTCCTGTACATGTATAGAAACATAGGTGAATTTTTTTTGGAAACTCCCCTTAAGGGGAAATGAAAAGGGGTGAAATTTTAAAATGAGAAATTCTGCAGTATATGTCAAAAAACTTAACATGTTACAGAAGTGAAAATGTTATTTTTTATCTCTATTCAAAATAAAGAAACATGTATTTTTAGTTTTCGGAAATACCACTCGGGTGGAGGGGGGGGGTAAAAGTGACTGAAAATGGTGTTATTTCTTTTAATTAGGCTACTGATATCTCAAAAATGAAGATGTTACAGACGTGAAATTTGATATTTGGAATCTGCTTTAAAAGTAAAGAAACACGTATTTTCGGAAAATCCAATGAAGTGGGGGGGTGAAAGAATTGAAAAATTAATTTACTTAATTGTATGACAATACATACATCTAATAAATATAAAGTTGTTACAGACGTGAACATTGGTATTTGGATTTCCTTTAAAAACAAAGAAAAACGCATTTAGGGGGAAACATTCTTGCGGGGCGGGAGTGAAAAGCAGTTGAATTCCTTTCACGAGGACACATAAATCAAAAAACTGAAATAGTTAGAGTCGTGATAATTGGTATTTAGAAGATCCTTTACTATTAAAGAAACAAGTAATTTCTTGCCGGAAAATACATTTGGGGCGGAGGGAGTGTGAAAGGAAGTGAAAAAAAAATAATTATTTTTATGGGGATACTTATATCTCAAAACTGAAGGTAGCAGACGTGAACATTTGTGTTTGGAATCTCCTTTAAAGAAACACGCCTTCTTTCAATTTTTCTTTTGGGGGGGGGGTAAATAATCTTAACTGCGGTGGGGTGTAAAAGGAGGTGAGACCAATTGATTTTACTGTTCATAATGTACTTTTAAGGAGCCTCCGTTGCTCAGGCGGCAGCGCGCCGGCCTCTCACAGCTGGGTTCCGTGGTTCAAATCCCGGTCACTCCATGTGATATTCGTGCTGGACAAATCGGAGGTGGGATAGGTTTTTCTCCGGATACTCCGGTTTACCCTGTCATCATTCATTCCAGCAATACTGTCCAATATTTAATTTCATTTGTCATTCATCGCTCATTATCCCAGCAGAGTGCTTCGGCATCCAGCACAATTCCTACTATCGCCGCAGGATGGGGCTTTATTCATTCAATACCTGACCCTGTCGAATGATTGGAAACAGGCTGTAGATTTTCGATGTACTTATTCTGATCATAAACCGATCATTTTTAATCTTTCCTGGGTTCGATTTCAACAACCAACTTTTCCTTCGGATTTGAAATAAATGATAGGAATGAGATTGCCCGTCAAATTGTTCACCTCTATAATAAGGTCAATAATGCACGGAAGTATATCATTCGTATAGCCAGAAATCCCGCACACTTGCCTACGCGCGACAATGGTGCTGGTCACATTGTCAACAACAACGACAGTAATAATAATAATAATAATAATAATAATAATAATAATAATAATAATAATAATATTCTGGACCGTCGTCAAATTGTGCGAACCGCGCTGGAAACGGGTGCTGGCCTGGTAATGACTACGAATACAGTCCAGCCGCGGGTTCAGTACCGCCAAGGCACCCAAGATGACACCACGCCGGATCTCCTTCAGGATTTGATCCATACTAAAAATGCTTATAGGAAAAGATGGCAAAGATTTAGGGACCCAACTGACCGCGTGGAATACCTTGACCTACCCCGGGAAGTACGAAATCGATTGTTGCAAAGAAGGATTGAAAAATGTGAGGAACTTTGCCGTAATCTCTCAGAAAACGAGTCAAATCGCGAATTTCGGAGGATTATTTATAAAACTTTAAGCATTCAATTATAAATTTCAGTATAATACCGTAGCGAAGCAGGGGTGTCTTGCTAGTCTATATATATAAAATAACATGTCCTAACTGACTGATTGACTGATTCATCATCGCCGAGCCAAAACTACTGGACATAAAGAAATGAAATTTTGGGGATACATTCATATTAAGATGTAAGTGCTCGCTAAGAGAGGATTTTTGGATATTCTGTCGCTAAGGGGGTGAAAAGGGGGGTGAATTTTTAAAATGAGCGTATCTATATCTCAAAACTTGCAAAGTTTACAGACGTAAAAATTGGTATTTAATGTCTTTTCTAAAAATGAGGAAACACGTATTTTTTCCCCAGAAAATCCCAATAGGAGGGGGAAAAAGGTGAAAAAGGGGTTGAATGCCTTTAATCGGGATCCCGGTACTTATATCTCAGAAACTGAGGATATAAGCGACCTGAAAATTGGTACTTTTAATCTCTTTTAAAAATAAAGAAACACGTATTTTTTGTTTTTGGAAAATCCAGTTAATGGAAGGGTGAAAAGGGGGAGAATTTTTAAAATTAGTGCATCCATATCTCAAAACTTTTAAAGTTTACAGATATAAAAATTGGTATTTAGAATCTTCATTAAAAATAAAGAAACACGTATTTTTTGTTTTTGGAAAATCCCAATACGAGGGGTGAAAAGGAGTGAAAAAAGGGTTGAAAGCCTTTAATGAGAATACTTATATCTCAGAAACTGAAGATATTACAGACCTGAACATTGGTACTTTTTATCTCTTTTAAAAATAAAGAAACACGTATTTTTTTGTTTTTGGAATATCCAATTAATGGGAGGGTAAAAAGGGGGGTGAATTTTTAAAATGAGTGCATGTATACCTCAAAACGTTTTAAGTTTACAGATGTAAAAATTGGTATTTAGAATCTTCATTAAAAGTAAAGAAACACGTATTTTTTAGTTTTCGGAAAATCCCAATAGGAGGGGTGAAAAGGGGTGACAAATTGGTTGAAAGCCTTTAATGAGGATACTTATATCTCAGAAACTGAAGTTATTACAGACCTGAAAATTGGTGTTTTGGATCTCCTTTAAAAATAAAGAAACACGTATTTCTTTGCTTTTTGAACATTCAATTAATGGGGGGGTGTGAAAAGGTGGTGAATTTCTAAAATGAGAGTATCTCTATCTCAAAACTTTTAAAGTTTATAGATGTAAAAATTGGTATTTATAATCTCCTTTAAAAATAAAGAAACACGTATTTTTTGTTTTCGGAAAATTACAATAGGAATGGTGGAAAAGGGTGAAAATGGGTTGAATGACTTTAATGAGGCTACTTATATTTCAGAACCTGAAAATTGGTATTTGGATCTCCTTTAAAAATAAAGAAACATGTATTTTTTGTTTTTGGAAAATCCAATTAATGGGTGGGGGAGGGGTGAAAAGGGGGTGAATTTATAAAATGAGCGTATCTATATCTCAAAACTTTAAAAGTTTATACATGTAAAAATTGGTATTTAGAATCTCCTTTAAAAATAAAGAAACACGTATTATTTTGTTTTCGAAGAATCCCAATGTGAAGGGTGGAAAAGGGGGGAAAAGGGGTTGAATGCCTTTAATGAGGCTACTTATACTTCAGAACCTGAAGATATTACAGACCTGAAAATTGGTATTTTGGACCTACTTTAAAAATAAAGAAGCAGGTATTTTTTCGTTTTAGGAAAATCCAAATAATTGGGTTGAAAAGGGGGTGAATTTTTAAAATGAGTGTGTCTACATCTTAAAACTTTAAAAGTTTACAGATGTAAAAATTTGTATGTGGGATCTACTTTAAACATAAAGAAACAGGTATTTTTTTGTTTTTGGGAAATCCAATTAATAGCGGTTAAACAGGAGTGACAAGTTGGGGTGAATTTTTTGAAAGATTATATCTACAGAATATCTGAGAAAGGTAAAATGTTACAGACGTAAAAAGTGGGTATTTGTAATTTCCTGTACATGTATAGAAACATAGGTGAATTTTTTTTGGAAACTCCCCTTAAGGGGAAATGAAAAGGGGTGAAATTTTAAAATGAGAAATTCTGCAGTATATGTCAAAAAACTTAACATGTTACAGAAGTGAAAATGTTATTTTTTATCTCTATTCAAAATAAAGAAACATGTATTTTTAGTTTTCGAAAATACCACTCGGGTGGAGGGGGGGGTAAAAGTGACTGAAAATGGTGTTATTTCTTTTAATTAGGCTACTGATATCTCAAAAATGAAGATGTTACAGACGTGAAATTTGATATTTGGAATCTGCTTTAAAAGTAAAGAAACACGTATTTTCGGAAAATCCAATGAAGTGGGGGGGTGAAAGAATTGAAAAATTAATTTACTTAATTGTATGACAATACATACATCTAATAAATATAAAGTTGTTACAGACGTGAACATTGGTATTTGGATTTCCTTTAAAAACAAAGAAAAACGCATTTAGGGGGAAACATTCTTGCGGGGCGGGAGTGAAAAGCAGTTGAATTCCTTTCACGAGGACACATAAATCAAAAAACTGAAATAGTTAGAGTCGTGATAATTGGTATTTAGAAGATCCTTTACTATTAAAGAAACAAGTAATTTCTTGCCGGAAAATACATTTGGGGCGGAGGGAGTGTGAAAGGAAGTGAAAAAAAATTAATTATTTTTATGGGGATACTTATATCTCAAAACTGAAGGTAGCAGACGTGAACATTTGTGTTTGGAATCTCCTTTAAAGAAACACGCCTTCTTTCAATTTTTCTTTTGGGGGGGGGGGTAAATAATCTTAACTGCGGTGGGGTGTAAAAGGAGGTGAGACCAATTGATTTTACTGTTCATAATGTACTTTTAAGGAGCCTCCGTTGCTCAGGCGGCAGCGCGCCGGCCTCTCACAGCTGGGTTCCGTGGTTCAAATCCCGGTCACTCCATGTGATATTCGTGCTGGACAAATCGGAGGTGGGATAGGTTTTTCTCCGGATACTCCGGTTTACCCTGTCATCATTCATTCCAGCAATACTGTCCAATATTTAATTTCATTTGTCATTCATCGCTCATTATCCCAGCAGAGTGCTTCGGCATCCAGCACAATTCCTACTATCGCCGCAGGATGGGGCTTTATTCATTCAATACCTGACCCTGTCGAATGATTGGAAACAGGCTGTAGATTTTCGATGTACTTATTCTGATCATAAACCGATCATTTTTAATCTTTCCTGGGTTCGATTTCAACAACCAACTTTTCCTTCGGATTTGAAATAAATGATAGGAATGAGATTGCCCGTCAAATTGTTCACCTCTATAATAAGGTCAATAATGCACGGAAGTATATCATTCGTATAGCCAGAAATCCCGCACACTTGCCTACGCGCGACAATGGTGCTGGTCACATTGTCAACAACAACGACAGTAATAATAATAATAATAATAATAATAATAATAATAATAATAATAATAATAATAATAATAATATTCTGGACCGTCGTCAAATTGTGCGAACCGCGCTGGAAACGGGTGCTGGCCTGGTAATGACTACGAATACAGTCCAGCCGCGGGTTCAGTACCGCCAAGGCACCCAAGATGACACCACGCCGGATCTCCTTCAGGATTTGATCCATACTAAAAATGCTTATAGGAAAAGATGGCAAAGATTTAGGGACCCAACTGACCGCGTGGAATACCTTGACCTACCCCGGGAAGTACGAAATCGATTGTTGCAAAGAAGGATTGAAAAATGTGAGGAACTTTGCCGTAATCTCTCAGAAAACGAGTCAAATCGCGAATTTCGGAGGATTATTTATAAAACTTTAAGCATTCAATTATAAATTTCAGTATAATACCGTAGCGAAGCAGGGGTGTCTTGCTAGTCTATATATATAAAATAACATGTCCTAACTGACTGATTGACTGATTCATCATCGCCGAGCCAAAACTACTGGACATAAAGAAATGAAATTTTGGGGATACATTCATATTAAGATGTAAGTGCTCGCTAAGAGAGGATTTTTGGATATTCTGTCGCTAAGGGGGTGAAAAGGGGGGTGAATTTTTAAAATGAGCGTATCTATATCTCAAAACTTGCAAAGTTTACAGACGTAAAAATTGGTATTTAAAGTCTTTTCTAAAAATGAGGAAACACGTATTTTTTCCCCAGAAAATCCCAATAGGAGGGGGAAAAAGGTGAAAAAGGGGTTGAATGCCTTTAATCGGGATCCCGGTACTTATATCTCAGAAACTGAGGATATAAGCGACCTGAAAATTGGTACTTTTAATCTCTTTTAAAAATAAAGAAACACGTATTTTTTGTTTTTGGAAAATCCAGTTAATGGGAGGGTGAAAAGGGGGAGAATTTTTAAAATTAGTGCATCTATATCTCAAAACTTTTAAAGTTTACAGATATAAAAATTGGTATTTAGAATCTTCATTAAAAATAAAGAAACACGTATTTTTTGTTTTTGGAAAATCCCAATACGAGGGGTGAAAAGGAGTGAAAAAAGGGTTGAAAGCCTTTAATGAGAATACTTATATCTCAGAAACTGAAGATATTACAGACCTGAACATTGGTACTTTTTATCTCTTTTAAAAATAAAGAAACACGTATTTTTTTTGTTTTTGGAATATCCAATTAATGGGAGGGTAAAAAGGGGGGTGAATTTTTAAAATGAGTGCATGTATACCTCAAAACGTTTTAAGTTTACAGATGTAAAAATTGGTATTTAGAATCTTCATTAAAAGTAAAGAAACACGTATTTTTTAGTTTTCGGAAAATCCCAATAGGAGGGGTGAAAAGGGGTGACAAATTGGTTGAAAGCCTTTAATGAGGATACTTATATCTCAGAAACTGAAGTTATTACAGACCTGAAAATTGGTGTTTTGGATCTCCTTTAAAAATAAAGAAACACGTATTTCTTTGCTTTTTGAACATTCAATTAATGGGGGGGTGTGAAAAGGTGGTGAATTTCTAAAATGAGAGTATCTCTATCTCAAAACTTTTAAAGTTTATAGATGTAAAAATTGGTATTTATAATCTCCTTTAAAAATAAAGAAACACGTATTTTTTGTTTTCGGAAAATTACAATAGGAATGGTGGAAAAGGGTGAAAATGGGTTGAATGACTTTAATGAGGCTACTTATATTTCAGAACCTGAAAATTGGTATTTGGATCTCCTTTAAAAATAAAGAAACATGTATTTTTTGTTTTTGGAAAATCCAATTAATGGGTGGGGGAGGGGTGAAAAGGGGGTGAATTTATAAAATGAGCGTATCTATATCTCAAAACTTTAAAAGTTTATACATGTAAAAATTGGTATTTAGAATCTCCTTTAAAAATAAAGAAACACGTATTATTTTGTTTTCGAAGAATCCCAATGTGAAGGGTGGAAAAGGGGGGAAAAGGGGTTGAATGCCTTTAATGAGGCTACTTATACTTCAGAACCTGAAGATATTACAGACCTGAAAATTGGTATTTTGGACCTACTTTAAAAATAAAGAAGCAGGTATTTTTTCGTTTTAGGAAAATCCAAATAATTGGGTTGAAAAGGGGGTGAATTTTTAAAATGAGTGTGTCTACATCTTAAAACTTTAAAAGTTTACAGATGTAAAAATTTGTATGTGGGATCTACTTTAAACATAAAGAAACAGGTATTTTTTTTGTTTTTGGGAAATCCAATTAATAGCGGTTAAACAGGAGTGACAAGTTGGGGTGAATTTTTTGAAAGATTATATCTACAGAATATCTGAGAAAGGTAAAATGTTACAGACGTAAAAAGTGGGTATTTGTAATTTCCTGTAAATGTATAGAAACATAGGTGAATTTTTTTTGGAAACTCCCCTTAAGGGGAAATGAAAAGGGGTGAAATTTTAAAATGAGAAATTCTGCAGTATATGTCAAAAAACTTAACATGTTACGGAAGTGAAAATGGTATTTTTTATCTCTATTCAAACTAAAGAAACATGTATTTTTAGTTTTCGGAAATACCACTCGGGTGGAGGGGGGGGGGTAAAAGTGACTGAAAATGGTGTTGATTTCTTTTAATTAGGCTACTGATATCTCAAAAATGAAGATGTTACAGACGTGAAATTTGATATTTGGAATCTACTTTAAAAGTAAAGAAACACGTATTTTCGGAAAATTCAATGAAGGGGGGGGGGGGTGAAAGAATTGAAAAATTAATTTACCTAATTGTATGACAATACATACATCTAATAAATATAAGGTTGTTACAGACGGGATCATTGGTATTTGGATTTCCTTTAAAAACAACGAAAAACGCGTTTAGGGGGGAAACCATCTTGCGGGGCGGGAGTGAAAAGCAGTTGAATTCCTTTCACGAGGACACATAAATCAAAAAACTGAAATAGTTAGAGTCGTGATAATTGGTATTTAGAAGATCCTTTACTATTAAAGAAACAAGTAATTTCTTGCCGGAAAATTCACTTGGGGCGGGGGGAGTGTGAAAGGAAGTGAAAAAAGGTTAATTAATTTTATGGGGATACTTATATCTCAAAACTGAAGGTAACAGACGTGAACATTTGTGTTTGGAATCTCCTTTAAAGAAACACGCCTTCTTTCAATTTTTCTTTGGGGGGGGGGGGTAAATAATCTTAACTGCGGTCGGGTGTAATAATAATAATAATAATAATAATAATAATAATAATAATAATAATAATAATAATAATAATAATAATAATAATGTTCTGGACCGTCGTCAAATTGTGCGAACCGCGCTGGAAACGGGTGCTGGCCTGGTAATGACTACGAATACAGTCCAGCCGCGGGTTCAGTACCGCCAAGGCACCCAAGACGACACCACGCCGGATCTCCTTCAGGATTTGATCCATACTAAAAATGCTTATAGGAAAAGATGGCTAAGATTTAGGGACCCAACTGACAGCGTGGAATACCTAGACCTACCCCGGGAAGTACGAAATCGATTGTTGCAAAGAAGGATTGAAAAATGTGAGGAACTTTGTCGTAATCTCTCAGAAAACGAGTCAAATCGCAAATTTCGGAGGATTATTTATAAAACTTTAAGCATTCAATTATAAATTTCAGTATAATACCGTAGCGAAGCACGGGTATCTTGCTAGTAAATGAATATTTTTCCAAAATTATTCCTCTTGAATTCCATTTTATCTCCATATTGTGATCTTTCCTACTTTTAAATACGCCACTCAAACGTATTCGTCTACTAATGTCAATCCACGCCATCTCTCCGCTGACAGCTCGGAACATTCCACTTAGTCGAGCAGCTCGTCTTCTTTCTCTCAATTCTTCCCAGCACAAATTTTGCAACAGTTTTGTATCGCTACTCTTTTGTCGGAAATTGCCCAGAACAAATCGAGCTGCTTTTCTTTGGATTTTTTTCCAGTTCCTCAATCAAGTAATCCTGGTGAGGGTCCCATACACTGGAACCATACTGTAGTTGGGGTCTCACCAGAGACTAGTATGCTCTCTCCTTTACATCCTTACTACAACCCCTAAATTCTCTCATAACCATGTGCAGAGATCTGTATCCTTTATTTACAATCATATTTATGTGATTTCCCCAAAGAAGATCTTTCCTTATATTTATACCTAGGTATTTACAATGATCCCCAAAGGGAACTTTCACCCCATCAACGCAGTAATTAAAACTGAGAGGACTTTTCCTATTTGTGAAACTCACAACCTGACTTGAATACTCGTTTATCATCATACCATTGCCTACTGTCCATCTCACAACATTATCGAGGTCATTTTGCAGTTGCTCACAATCTTGTAACTTATTTATTACTCTGTACAGAATAACATCATCTGCAAAAAGCCTTATCTCTGATTCCACTTCTTTACACATATCATTGATATATATAAGAAAACATAAAGGTCCAATAATACTGCCCTGAGGAATTCCCCTCTTAATTATTACAGGGACAGATAAAGCTTCACCTACTCTGATTCTCTGTTCTATTTTCTAGAAACAGAGCCACCCATTTAGTCACTCTTTTGTCAAGTCCAATTGCACTCATTTTTGCCAGTAGTCTTCCATGATCTACCCTAGCAAATGCTTTAGACAGGTCAATCGCGATACAGACCATTTGACCTCCTGAACCCAAGATTTCTGCTATATCTTGCTGGAATCCTAAAAGTTGAAATTCAGTGGAATAACGTTTCCTAAAGCCGAACTGCCTTTTATCGAACCAGTTATTAATTTCGCAAACATGTCTAATCTAATCAGGAAGAATGCTTTCCCAAAGCTTACACGCAATGCATGTCAAACTTACTCCTCTGTAATTTTCAGCTTTACGACTATCATCCTTTCCTTCATACACAGGGGCTACTATAGAAACTCTCAATTCATTTGGTATAGCTCCTTCAACCAAACAATAATCAAATAAGTACTTCAGATATAGTACTCTATCCCAAACCATTGTCTTTATTATATCCCCCGAAATCTTATCATTTCCAGCCGCTTTTCTATTTTCCAACTTTTGCAAATGTCAGTGTTATCATATGTAAATTTTAATACTTATTTTGTAATAGTCACCTCCTCTATATGGACATTATCCTTGTAACAAAAATCTTTACATACTGCTGACTGAATACTTCTGCCTTTAGAAGATCCTCGCATACACACTCCCCTTGTTCATTAATGATTCCTGGAATGTCCTTCTTGGAACCTGTTTCTGCCTTAAAGTACTTATACATACCCTTCCATTTTTCACTAAAATTTGTATGGCCGCCAATTATGCTTGCCATCATGTTATCCTTAGCTGACTTCTTTGCTAGATTCAATTTCCTAGTAAGTTCCTTCAATTTCTCCTTACTTCCACAGCCATTTCTAACTCTATTTCTTTCCAACCTGCACCTCCTTCTTAATCTCTTTACTTCCCTGTTATAATATTGTGGATCTTTACCATTCCTTACCACATTTAAAGGTACAAACCTTTTTCACATTTCTCAACAATTGCTTTAAACCCATCCCACAGTCTGTTTACATTTTTATTTACCATTATCCACTGATCATATTTACTTATTAAAAACTCCCTCATGCCTGTTTTATCAGCCATATGGTACTACCTAATAGTCCTAATTTTAATATCTTCCTTTCTTTCATATTTATTTTTAATTACCACAAAAACAGTTTCGTGATCACTAATACCATCTATTACTTCAGTTTCTCTATAGACCTCATCTGGTTTTACCAGCACCACATCCAGAATATTCTTCCCTCTAGTTGGTTCCATCACCTTCTGTATCAGGTGTCCTTCCCATATTAACTTATTTGCCATATGTTGCTCAAGATTCCTGTCTTATCAAATAATTCTGAATCAGCATCTGCACTACCCTTTCCTGGTCTGTAGGCTCCAAAGTCATCAAGTTGCCTATTTTCTTTAGAGATGAGCCTTACCTTTAGAATTTCGTGTTTGTCATCTTTAATTTTTCGTACCTTACAAATTCTTCTTTCACCAGAATGAATACTCCCCCTCCTACCATTCCTATCCTAACTCTACGATACACCCTCCAGTACCGTGAGAAAATTTCTGCATGCATTATATCATTTCTCAGCCATGATTCAACTCCTATTGTTGCTATTTTGCTTTACGTCACACCGACACAGATATGTCTTATGGCGACGATTCAACTCCTATTACAATATCTGGTAAGTATATATCTATTAAATTACTTAATTGTATTCCTTTTTTTACAATACTTCTACAGTTGCGCACTAACATTTTTATGTCATCCCTACTTGATTTCCAGTTCCCTGTTCCCTTATCACCGCTCCCTAGGCCATCCCGTTTCCCTGAATGTACCTCCCTGTTACCCTTCCAAACAAATTTCCTAACTTACATGTACCACTGCGGTTTAAGTGAAGGCCATCTGAGCACAGATCCCTATCTCCTGCCCACCCCTTAAGACCTAGAAATTTCACTCCCAATTTCCCACATACACTCTCCATAGTCTCATTTATATCCATAATCATCCTCCAGTCAGTATCCCTCCTACACAGTGTTCCACTGATAACACCCTCCTCTTCCTTAAACTACACCCGTGCTGCATTTACCAGATCCCACTTATTCCCAACTATGTTAATACTTATACCAGCTTGCCTTACGTTGTTGGTACCAACGTGAAACACTACCACCTTCTCTTTCCCCTCATTCTCTCCTACTTTCCTCAACATCTGCCTCAACCTAATTCCTGGATAACACTCTACCCTGGTACCCTTTCCTCCACACACTTGTCCCTCATGTCTAACGATAGAATCCCCCATGACCAGAGCCTCAACCCTACCCACCTCATTTGATCCCCTCCCCTCCTGGTCAGCTGCAGAAGCTACTTCCTCCTCCCTTTTCTCCATCCCATGACCTAATCTACCTGTCTTTTTCTATCCACTACTCCACATTTCCCTTTCCTACTGTAACCTTTCGTGGTATCAGTACATCAATAGACCATAATATTCCCGCAACATGACGTTAAAAATGGAACACCTTGGATGGGGCCTTCGACCGGGCGCGGCGCCGAAGACCCCTTCTCCCCTACTAGCGTTACAAGGCACTAGCTGAGCCGGTAGAGACATACGGGTCGCAGTCTGTCCTTACTGGGCAGTAATCTAATAATTTACAGTAGGGGAATCATAATAATGAGAGGAATACTATTTACCTATGAAATGAGAAGAATGAATTACGTTTCTTTTTTTAAAAAAATTTAATGCCTGAGAAAACACGTAGATAATTTATACATGGATATGCCACCATATTAAACATATAAATTAGACACCGTAAATTTTCTTGAGTGTGTAACTGTCCTCTCTAGTCCTTTCCCTAGAATTGCAATTCACTCTGAAGATATTCAAACACATTATGCACTAGTACCGTTGTACACAGAAATAATTGGATGATGGCGTATCTTGTATTACTCGCCCTATTTACATTATTACACTATATATTCAAATACCAAGTCGTAGTCCTATTGGCGAGAATTAACCTTAGCTATCGAATGAACCAGGTGAGGCGTATTTGATATACGAGCTTGTCTAAAATACCTGAAAGTCGTCTCACTTATTAGAAAGAAAAACACCTATCTCGCTATCTCATGAGATAAACAAATAATACACATCGTATGTTCCAATGGGATGTCACTTAAATATATACACGAATTCGACACTTGTACAACGATGATCCTTAAATGAATTATATTTAGCGAAACAGAAAACAATACAGTGCTCAAATACATATCACACCTATGGATAGAAGACAATAAATACACTCGACATTTACAATATAAATCACGGACCGGGGCATCCGCCCGTAGCTGGTGGCAGCAGCATAACTGCCTCTGGTGCTGATGAGACATGAACTCATGTCCCATGACAATTGTGAAGTGTGACTTCCACCCTGAAAATCCCTAGTCGTTTTAATTAACATAAAGAAATGGGGGAATTCTCTCATTTATTGGAATTGTAGATCTAACCAACGGTGTTTATTTCTGACTGGTTGCATGTAATATCGATGCCGGAGAGAAAGAGAACGAGCCCTCTAACACTAAGTTCCTCTCACAGCGGTGATAGTATTTCACATCCCTCCTTACCTGGTCGAACTTTAAATCTCACCGGCCAGCTGTTTACACTGTCCTCACCCTGCGCTTTCACTTTCAACACAAGGGAACTCAGTCCCGTTATCTAGCCACCTCGGCATTTCGCTTTAAAATATCATTATTCACTGGATGCCACACGCATCAATTAAACACATCGGCTTGCATCTAGCCTACTTTATACCATTAGCACGGGATAAACAACCTTGCGCATACTTTGCTTATATTTCATCAACACCGCATTCGATCTATTCCTTATCGGCTATAGTAGCTCGATCTCATTTCTCGGCATAACCAATACACGCATATTTTGGAAGAAAGAAAGGCCCTAGCATTCGGGACAAAGCATGCTAACACTCGCGTTCTAAATAAATTCACACATTATCACACTTCACTTGTCATATCGAGGTTTCTTCTTCACCATACTTAATTTATACAGGGGATGACCTAACACATTACGTGAAGCATCTACTACAGAAAACCTTGAAATTTCCAGATGACTCATATTACTCGTATCTTTTTATCGATGGTACATGGAATGATTTTCAAGAATATTAAATAATCCCTTTTAATTCCCATAGTGCTCCACGGTAAATCAAATCTAGGGTCTTAAATTATCATGCATGAATTCCCATATTAAATAAAGAAATACGGTCCCCGACCGTGAAGAAACATAAACACTAGCCCTATCAATAACTACTACCATCCCTTTGAGAACAACGAAATCCTACCCTACATTTCTAAAGAATCTGCATGCATTAAATATTTACATTTCTACAGGAAATAGACTTTCAAATATTTTCACAATACTCATCTGCCTGGATCACCCCACAGCTCACCCAAGAAGGCACATCTAGTCGTTTAGTCGTCCATTACGACTGCATCAGCAACCTGGAGTCCGGTGTTCGGCTGCCGCTGGGTGGATGGCATGATGTCTTGATTCCCCGTACACCGTAGGCAGTCCTTGAGGTTCCACGGCGTCTTGATTAAGTACGGGCCTCCCGTTGATTCTCTCCTTCCTCGGAGACTGACGTCACTGGCACACAACACAATGAGGGGATCTGACTTAATTATAATCGTGATAACTGGCAACACATTATAATTTCTATGATCAGAGAGACTCATAGGCTCGAGTCCTCTAACCAAGCACCGGTAATGTTTGTAGCCCGTTGCTTTCCCTATTGGCTGTCTATCCCACTGTCGGCAGTTTAGGCCCTAATTATCACGTTCGCACTTTCACTGTTATTAGAAGTCCCAAAGCTACCCTTACGAACGTGGTTTGACCTTGCCTAATTCAGCACTAGTTTATATGGGAGTACAGATTAGCAACTACGTCTGGGATTTTTTCTTTACCGATATCGCCCTGAGTTTACGCGTCGCCACTGAGCCGCACTTTCTCCTACACCTGATCATTCATCATTATGTGGTTACTGGATCTCCCATGTTATTTCTTCGGCAGTTAATACACTCGTGAATTTACTTACACGATTTCACAGCCTACTAGCGTTTGATTTGCGTTCTCTTTACTCATATATTCGTACACATAAGCACTCTGCATATCATATGACCGTCATGGTTAGGGTTAAATACCGCACTCTGTTAATATCAATAAATCTTCACTTCACTGTTACATAATCATATCACTGATAGAACTTCAGCTACATAAACACTATTCAAATGATTATTGACTGGTCACACTTTGTAGCACTGAAGCAAAGAATATTGAAGAATCACTCACATTAGGTATCACCTCACTATGCCACTGGCAGAATAGAACAAGATGCTTGCCTCAGTTCGCACCCCCTTTTATCATGAAACGTGTCAGACTCGAAAGAGAGGGTAAGACTCCTCCTACCTGCAGAAATCGGTCCGGTGGCACGTGGTTTCCAGGATCGATCAATGCATCAAATTAAAGCTCAATTGCGCGAGTTTCTACTGATCACTTATCATTTTGATCACTTCACGCGTTTTGCTTTAATCTCGAAAGCGTCCTTTGATATCCCAGTGAGGGAGGGGCTTGCAATTTGGCGGTTCCGTGGCTTCGGTCACCCTAACAGCTTTCTCCAGATGGTGAACACCTGTGGGATGTCCGTAGACTGCGTAGATTATCCCATTAGAATCATGTAAAGGACTTCTTGGTGTCAAAATTTTCTATAAAATTCGCCGCTTTTAATGAACCTTGAGTCATGAAAATCTGCCTTGTAGTATGCGAGTTATGTTAATTTCTCTCCTGAAAACAATTGAAGACAGGTTTCTGGCAGTGGTGTTTCCGCGGGAAAAGGAGCGAAAAAGTGATATTTGCCAACGCTGGGCACGACCTCCGTGACCTACTTGCTGTGGGAGTGTTTCTTTCTCTGTCGCGCCTGAGTGAGAGCGCTTCTGGCCGGAGGCGAAAATATGTCTCGGTACAGTACTTACGCGCAAAGAGAGTTTGGTGCGTGGGGCTGACAGCTCGCCACTCGCACCCCGTGGAGGGTGGACGTGCGCTGACTTGGGCGCTAATTAACGTATGAAAGCGCGGAAAACGGCATATTTGAGCGGCGGAATGCCACAATATAGTCTTGATGATGTGATGAACGGTCACATCCTCTCCCCACTTTGACAAAGAAAAATCACGAGTAGGGATTTTTCTTTCCAGTTCATGGTTTCTGCTACGTCACACTTGACAGTTACGTAGACTGTTATTTTCGCGCCTCAACTCATATCTGGACATGAGTATACGCAGGTATTCCTCAGTCATCATGTTTCTTCCCTCCGTGCATTCACGGTAATCATCTTGGTTTGATTCCTTGTCGCCATCATCCGCGTCGCGGCGGTCTCCGCCAACTATCAGGAAGTTCACCTCGTCTTCTTCTTCCCCTTCTTCTTCTTCTTCCTCTTCTCGTTCAGGCTCTCCTGCGGCGTTGGATCCGTCGTCGTCTTCCTCTTCATCATCGGGCATTTCTTCATCATCTCGTTCCTCAGGCAGTTCTCTGTCCTCGTGATTGTTTGGATCCTCGGCGGGCAACTGTCCTGGCATATGATATAACTTCAAATTAGCGGCGTTATAAATGGCTTCAACGGTACCATCCATAGACTGAACTTTGTATGAGTTGTTATCTAAATTCTGGATAATCCTGTATGGTCCAATGTAAAGCTCAGCGAACTTGTGATAGAACTTCCTGGGAGGGTCGGAAGTTGCGGGGCGCTTGATTAATACGTATTCGCCTACACGCAGTGGTCGGTGAAACCGCTTACGCCTGAGTCGTCGTAATCGTTTGTCAGCTTGTCTCTTTAGAGACTCCAGAGTGTCTCTCACTCTTAATTCCACAGAAGGTCTGGGATCTTCAGGACATGGCACGATATCTTTCCACGGCCTTTCGGGCTGTTCATTAAAGTGTACCACGCTAGGTATCTGCTGGGTCGATTCGTGTACTGTTGAATTGATGCACTCCATAATGATTGGGATTACATCAACCCATCGCCAGTGCTGCCTCGGGCAATAGATCCTACAAAATTTGCCAATTTCGCGCATGATTCTCTCGGAAGGGTTCGATTCCGGATGCCGTATCGAACTCATCACATGCTGTATTTCCATTTGCTCCATATCTCTTCGAAAAGCGGCAGAGGTGAATTGTGACCCGTGGTCAGTGAGTAGTTTATCTGGTTTACCCATTTTAGGTATAATCTTATTTTTGATCTGGTTAATAACGGTACGTGTGTTAGCCTTCTGTACTGGGCACAACATGACGTATTTCGTGAATACGTCCATGCATACCAAGATGAACTGTAGCCCCCTGGTCGCCTTAGGGAGGGGACCGTAAAAATCCATAGAGTATAACTCGCGTGGTTTTTCTGGGATCAGTGGCTTCGGCGGTTGCTTTAATAGATATGCGTTCGGCTTTATGCGTTGGCAAGTATCGCAGGTCATTAGTACCGTGCGTGTCATCCTTCTCATGCGCGGCCAGGTGAAAGTTTCTTTAAGAGTAGCCATGACCTTATCTACTCCTGCGTGCCCTATGGAATGGTGTGTCAGCCAAATGAGATCAACTTGTAAAGCAGGTGGAATAACAACTCGAAGTCGAGTGTGCGCCTCGTCCACGTATTTGTACAGGATTCCATTAATATGGTTATAATTTTGAGCGCGCCTCTCAGCATCTACATAATCAGGTGTTCCAGGTTGTAGTTGCTTTCTTAGATATTGAATTATACGGCGTGACTCTGGCCAGTTCTCTTGTTCTTCGGGAATCTGCCTCAACCTATCGAGAATCTCTCGGTCTTCTTCAGTCAGCTGTACGTAGTGTAGAACTTCACTTTCGGGATCCGGATTTCTACTGAGCGCGTCGGCGATAATATTCTCCTTTCCGGCGCAGTGTTCCACCTCTAGGTCGAACTGCTGTACAAACAATGTCCAACGATTTACTCTTTCAGATGACATGGTGGATTTTAATATGAATGTGAGAGCTCGGTGATCTGTTCTTAGCAATATGGGAAATCCATAAATATATTTACGCCAGTGATTTAGGGCGGTGACAATGGCAAGCATTTCCAGCTCCGTGACAGTATAGTTCCGTTCATGTTCGCGCAACTTACGACTCATGAAGGCTAGGTAATTTATGCGAGGTTCGGCATCCTTTCCCTCTTGGTACAGTACTGCGCCGACACCAATCATTGAAGCGTCTGTCTGAATTATAAAACGTTGAGTATAATCTGGATAACCCAACTTGACGCTATTACTCATTAATTCTTTAGTCCTATTAAACGCATCTTCGCAGGCGGCGTCCCACTTCCACCGGTTGTTTTTCTTCAGAAGTTCTTGTAATGGAGCAACCGTGGTAGTGTAAGACGGACAATGGTCCGAAAAGAAGCCACATAAACCAAGGAATTGCCTGACATGCTTCACTCTGGTGGGCTTCGGAAAATTTTGAATGGCTTTAATTTTGACTGGGTTAGGTGAAATGCCATCTGCGTCAATAATATGGCCCAAAAACAGAATGCTACGTTGGCAGAAATGCGACTTTTCAAGATTAATTTTGAAATTATTCCGGCCCAAGTCCTCTAACACAAGTCGCAGGTGTTCAAAATGCTCTTCCATTGTTTCCGTCGCTATCAATATGTCATCCACATATTGGACAGTGATCTCTTTCACCTTGTCGCTCAGGTTTCGGTCCAGCGCTCTAATCAAAGCCGATCCGGCATTCTTGACCCCGAACGGAAGACGGTTGTAAACATACGTCTGTTGGTCAAATAGAAATCCCGTTAAGACCTTAGATTCGCTAGACAGTTCCACATGATGGTATGATGCACGTAGGTCAACGCTAGAGAAGAATTGCATGTGCTGAAACCTCTTTAAGAGATCTTTGATATTCGGGGCTCTATCGTACTCGGGGACTAGCCTCTCATTTATGGACCTCGCATCGAGGCACACCCTCAGGGAGCCATTTGGTTTTGCCACAATAACCAGAGGGTTTAGGAAAGGCGTGGGAGCCTTTGAGATAATGCCATGGTCTTCCATTTCCTTAACGATCGTGCGCACCTTCGCGTGATATTTCTCCGGTATTGGATATGGGTTTTTCTTAAACGGTTCCCAGCTGGTAACCACCATGTTGTATTTGAAGTTTAATATTTTCCCTGGGTGAGACCCGAAAACATTCTGGTGTGCTTCTATAATTTGCTTTAATTTCAATTTTTCCTCATCATTAATTTTAGCCTCATTTAGTTTAACTTGTACTACGTCCTCGAACGTAGGCTCTCCTTCTTCCTCATCTTTCTCCAAACTAGCAATCATCGCTTCGAACCTTTCTCTTATTTCTTCCATTTTCTCCTGGTCCCAATTCGGGAACTTATCCTGGTCATCTTCTTCGTTCCGAAATGACTGAGCGGTCCAGATTCTCTCTTCTTCCATGACTTCTGGCATATCGTTCAACCGTATATTTTCCTGATTCATATTTACGAAGTATTTTACATGGTTCTGGTCCATATCGATAACCGCTCTGTACTCTCGCAGAAGATCGGCTCCTAGGATGATATTGTACTCCATTTTATCCATAACCAGGAATGGATGCGCGAGTATGGCATTACCTATCTCTAGGTCTAGAAATACTTGTGTGTCGCATATTGTGGTGCGGTCGGGAATAATTCCCCGCACCTTTACCCTCGATACAGGGAGAGTTGGAACATTAAATTTTGACTGGAGTTCCCTCAAGAAAACCTTCGAAACTACACTTACGCTGGCTCCAGTGTCAACTAAGCAGCGTACGCGTATCCCGTAAACTCGGATATAAATTACTGGTAATTCTCGTATCATCCTTTTACAGCTCGGATTAGGATCTTCTAACAAGTCTTCCGGCTGGACTACCCAAGTATCTATTGTGATTATGGTCCATTCTAGTTCGTATCGATGATCGCTACTCCGGGAAAAAACTATCTCCTCGTTTCTTAATTCTGGTTTTTTTTATCGCTCCACCCCCTGCAGAATATACGGCTGCGTGAGGGTTGAGATTATTTTCGCGATTTTGCTCTCGATGGGCCTGGAGTTCGAGACTTTCCGCCCCTCTCATTTCTTCTGAAGAGGCCATCTCTCGGATAGGCCCCTGCCACTTGTCATTTCCAATTGGTTGGTTGCGCAGTTGTTCTACGTATCTCCTGGACTCAGCTTGTCGGTCTGGAATCTGGCTTTCATTTCCTCGGGGTCTTACCCACGACCGTCCGCCATCACCTTTCCATCTATTATAGGGCCTTCGGAAACGCTCAGTATAACCATACCGAGGGCCATTTTTTCTCTCTGGTCGTCTCCTGTATTCGTAATTTCTAGAATCCCAAGCCTCATGATATCGTTCTCGCGGCCTGTTCCATCTGGAGAGGTTCCGGTCCTCCGTCCTCGGTGATGAGTACGTCTCTCTAGATTCTTCTGTGCTTGTGCCCTGGGTTCTTCGCTTCGGGGATCCTCCTTCTGGCTTCGCATTTATAGTATGGACCGTTTCATGGTGCCTCTGTCTAACGTGTCCCCCGTTAGTTGTTTGATCGAGTTGCCGTAGGATGTGTTCCGCTTCTATGGCCGTTCGGACGTTTGCGGAGATCAATATCTTCTGAACTTCAGGCGGCAGTTGTTTTCCTATGGCCGAGATGAGTTCTAACTCGGATGGGGGACTATCGAGCTCCTTCATTCGTAATAACTGATTTACGAAATACTCACAGAAACGCGTCTGGCCTGTCGCGGAATACCGCCTTGAATATAATTCTAAGCGCAATCCGTGCTGCGCATCGATCCCCCAATATTTTTCAAGGAACCGACGCCTGAACTCATCATAGCTATCAAAGCAATATTTAAAAGCCTTGAACCATATGAGCGGTTGGTCCGCGAGATATCGCTCGACTACACGCAAGCGCTTGTCCACTGGGATGTGGTGATCTGTAAAGTACTGGTCCATCTCACTTAGAAAGCCCTTGGGTGTCATGTGCACGTTTGACCCAAACTTCTTCGGTTCATCGTGATTTAATCGTAAGAAGTTATATAATGGGATCGAACCAAGATCCTGTGGCATGGGGATCTGACCTAGCGGAAGGCGAGTTGGATGCATCTCGTTAATATGGGGTGACTCTCCCATCATGTCCGACTCTACATGGTTTTCTAACATTTCCCGGCTACCATTTTCCGGCTTTTTCAAGACTGACTTGAGGCCGTCGTCTCTTCGAGCCTCTTGTGCCTTTAAGTTTTCGACTTCGTCCTGTAGCTCCATAATTAACTTTTCGTGCACATCAATTTTAATGGCTGCCTTTTGAGCTTTCAGCTCAAAATTCTCTACCTTCTCTCTCAGGTCTTTTATTTTGCCTTGAGTTTCCCGTTGTTTTCCCTCGGCGGAAGTGTTAAGTTCGACCCTTGCCTGACCCATTTGTTGGTCGATGTATTCCTTGCATTTAGTTTCCGTTTGTTCCGCCACCTGTGTCAAATTTTCTTCGATCTCTTGGGACCTCAGAGATAAGTCTTCGAACTTAGTTCGTAGATGAATCATTTCCTCCGCTTCAGTATTTAATTTGACCTCTAACTCTTCCACCTTAGTCTGCTGAGCGATTAATTTATTATTAGCTTCGCTTATTCTTTCGTCTAAACGGACGTTTGTCTGATCCAATTTTAATGTAAGAGAGTCTATACGATGTGTGACATCGCTAATACTAGAGGTAAAAAGGTCCTTAAGTTCCGCGGCCTGGGCTCTGCCTGATGCTTCATACCCCTCTAATCGTGCATTAATCAGTCCCATATTACTAGTGTGCTGATCTAAAATTGCATTTATTTTGCTGAATTGTTCCTGGTTTTCCGCGTTCATCTTACTGAAACTTTCCTGGTTTTCCGCGTTTATCTTACTGAAACGTTCCTGGTTTTCCGCGTTTATCTTACTGAAACGTTCCTGGTTTTCCGCGTTTATCTCTTCCAGTTTATCAAAACGTTCATTAAGCCGTGTATTTGCCTGCTCCAATTTCTCGTTCTGTTCGGCCAACAATTGGGCGAACATTGCCTTCACTGCCTCTAAATCCATGTTAAACTGTATTCTTGAGAATTAGTGCCCCCTTGAGATTGAGCTGCTTCGTGAAACCTTGGTTCATACGACTTATTCCCTAACGAAAGAAGGTGTGTCTTTTGAAAAATACAGGATAATTTATGCCGAAACTAGCTTCATAACAGCTGCGTAACACCTCATAATAATTACTGTGCTTTCTCAGTATACTATACGTAATTCATGGATATCATCCCGATATATAATGAATACAATCTATGTTAGCCCTTCATGAAATAATAATAATAATAATAATAAGATTCGCGACTACAGGGGCTCGAGAATTTACCTGTACCTGAAACATGGTACGATCGATAAACATTGAATGCTCTCAGCTTCAAGACAGGCAAGATGCGTTTGCAGACAATTCCCCGTCTTAAACTGACAACATCGCACTGTTCATTTAGAAAACAAGAGTCGTGGGATGAGGCATCCCCTCTCATTCGCGATATATAATCACTTTACGTGGGACATATCCCCTAAACTACCAAGACCTGCTGCACATGCAGTACCTTTAGCCTAGACCCATGACCAGTGGAATTTGAAGAATTCCGTCTAATCATTTTATCCTCACTGTTGGGAAAATCATTTCACTGTTTCCATGAAGTTTCACAACTCCATAATATTATTGGGTCTGCTATAATCTGAGTGATTCCCGCGCATATTTCCACTTAACCTGGACGCGCGATTTTTCATTCTTCTCCCTACAGTAATTATTTAAATTTAATTTACCTTATCACTCATTTAAATAACATGTATTCCTCTGTCCTAACAAAAATCGAATATACGGAATAAATTCAGTGTTCCATTCGTTCAGTTCTGACCGTGCCAGTTTGGCAATACTACTTTACTAGGTTCTCCTTCAATAATAGCGGTGTTCGAACTTGTGCCTAATATTTGGCTATGTCATATTTTCTATCGCCATAAGGGCATTACAGGATTTGCCAAGAAAAACAAAAACAAAAAAAATACAACACGTGCGAGGTGTCAAACTCGATATCGCAACCTAGGTGTAAATCTGCCCATAAATAACACTGCACCACGTGTCGGGCGCCACACTTGATGTAACCTTTCGTGGTATCAGTACATCAATAGACCATAATATTCCCGCAACATGACGTTAAAAATGGAACACCTTGGATGGGGCCTTCGACCGGGCGCGGCGCTGAAGACCCCTTCTCCCCTACTAGCGTTACAAGGCACTAGCTGAGCCGGTAGAGACATACGGGTCGCAGTCTGTCCTTACTGGGCAGTAATCTAATAATTTACAGTAGGGGAATCATAATAATGAGAGGAATACTATTTACCTATGAAATGAGAAGAATGAATTACGTTTCTTTTTTTTAAAAAATTTAATGCCTGAGAAAACACGTAGATAATTTATACATGGATATGCCACCATATTAAACATATAAATTAGACACCGTAAATTTTCTTGAGTGTGTAACTGTCCTCTCTAGTCCTTTCCCTAGAATTGCAATTCACTCTGAAGATATTCAAACACATTATGCACTAGTACCGTTGTACACAGAAATAATTGGATGATGGCGTATCTTGTATTACTCGCCCTATTTACATTATTACACTATATATTCAAATACCAAGTCGTAGTCCTATTGGCGAGAATTAACCTTAGCTATCGAATGAACCAGGTGAGGCGTATTTGATATACGAGCTTGTCTAAAATACCTGAAAGTCGTCTCACTTATTAGAAAGAAAAACACCTATCTCGCTATCTCATGAGATAAACAAATAATACACATCGTATGTTCCAATGGGATGTCACTTAAATATATACACGAATTCGACACTTGTACAACGATGATCCTTAAATGAATTATATTTAGCGAAACAGAAAACAATACAGTGCTCAAATACATATCACACCTATGGATAGAAGACAATAAATACACTCGACATTTACAATATAAATCACGGACCGGGGCATCCGCCCGTAGCTGGTGGCAGCAGCATAACTGCCTCTGGTGCTGATGAGACATGAACTCATGTCCCATGACAATTGTGAAGTGTGACTTCCACCCTGAAAATCCCTAGTCGTTTTAATTAACATAAAGAAATGGGGGAATTCTCTCATTTATTGGAATTGTAGATCTAACCAACGGTGTTTATTTCTGACTGGTTGCATGTAATATCGATGCCGGAGAGAAAGAGAACGAGCCCTCTAACACTAAGTTCCTCTCACAGCGGTGATAGTATTTCACATCCCTCCTTACCTGGTCGAACTTTAAATCTCACCGGCCAGCTGTTTACACTGTCCTCACCCTGCGCTTTCACTTTCAACACAAGGGAACTCAGTCCCGTTATCTAGCCACCTCGGCATTTCGCTTTAAAATATCATTATTCACTGGATGCCACACGCATCAATTAAACACATCGGCTTGCATCTAGCCTACTTTATACCATTAGCACGGGATAAACAACCTTGCGCATACTTTGCTTATATTTCATCAACACCGCATTCGATCTATTCCTTATCGGCTATAGTAGCTCGATCTCATTTCTCGGCATAACCAATACACGCATATTTTGGAAGAAAGAAAGGCCCTAGCATTCGGGACAAAGCATGCTAACACTCGCGTTCTAAATAAATTCACACATTATCACACTTCACTTGTCATATCGAGGTTTCTTCTTCACCATACTTAATTTATACAGGGGATGACCTAACACATTACGTGAAGCATCTACTACAGAAAACCTTGAAATTTCCAGATGACTCATATTACTCGTATCTTTTTATCGGTGGTACATGGAATGATTTTCAAGAATATTAAATAATCCCTTTTAATTCCCATAGTGCTCCACGGTAAATCAAATCTAGGGTCTTAAATTATCATGCATGAATTCCCATATTAAATAAAGAAATACGGTCCCCGACCGTGAAGAAACATAAACACTAGCCCTATCAATAACTACTACCATCCCTTTGAGAACAACGAAATCCTACCCTACATTTCTAAAGAATCTGCATGCATTAAATATTTACATTTCTACAGGAAATAGACTTTCAAATATTTTCACAATACTCATCTGCCTGGATCACCCCACAGCTCACCCAAGAAGGCACATCTAGTCGTTTAGTCGTCCATTACGACTGCATCAGCAACCTGGAGTCCGGTGTTCGGCTGCCGCTGGGTGGATGGCATGATGTCTTGATTCCCCGTACACCGTAGGCAGTCCTTGAGGTTCCACGGCGTCTTGATTAAGTACGGGCCTCCCGTTGATTCTCTCCTTCCTCGGAGACTGACGTCACTGGCACACAACACAATGAGGGGATCTGACTTAATTATAATCGTGATAACTGGCAACACATTATAATTTCTATGATCAGAGAGACTCATAGGCTCGAGTCCTCTAACCAAGCACCGGTAATGTTTGTAGCCCGTTGCTTTCCCTATTGGCTGTCTATCCCACTGTCGGCAGTTTAGGCCCTAATTATCACGTTCGCACTTTCACTGTTATTAGAAGTCCCAAAGCTACCCTTACGAACGTGGTTTGACCTTGCCTAATTCAGCACTAGTTTATATGGGAGTACAGATTAGCAACTACGTCTGGGATTTTTTCTTTACCGATATCGCCCTGAGTTTACGCGTCGCCACTGAGCCGCACTTTCTCCTACACCTGATCATTCATCATTATGTGGTTACTGGATCTCCCATGTTATTTCTTCGGCAGTTAATACACTCGTGAATTTACTTACACGATTTCACAGCCTACTAGCGTTTGATTTGCGTTCTCTTTACTCATATATTCGTACACATAAGCACTCTGCATATCATATGACCGTCATGGTTAGGGTTAAATACCGCACTCTGTTAATATCAATAAATCTTCACTTCACTGTTACATAATCATATCACTGATAGAACTTCAGCTACATAAACACTATTCAAATGATTATTGACTGGTCACACTTTGTAGCACTGAAGCAAAGAATATTGAAGAATCACTCACATTAGGTATCACCTCACTATGCCACTGGCAGAATAGAACAAGATGCTTGCCTCAGTTCGCACCCCCTTTTATCATGAAACGTGTCAGACTCGAAAGAGAGGGTAAGACTCCTCCTACCTGCAGAAATCGGTCCGGTGGCACGTGGTTTCCAGGATCGATCAATGCATCAAATTAAAGCTCAATTGCGCGAGTTTCTACTGATCACTTATCATTTTGATCACTTCACGCGTTTTGCTTTAATCTCGAAAGCGTCCTTTGATATCCCAGTGAGGGAGGGGCTTGCAATTTGGCGGTTCCGTGGCTTCGGTCACCCTAACAGCTTTCTCCAGATGGTGAACACCTGTGGGATGTCCGTAGACTGCGTAGATTATCCCATTAGAATCATGTAAAGGACTTCTTGGTGTCAAAATTTTCTATAAAATTCGCCGCTTTTAATGAACCTTGAGTCATGAAAATCTGCCTTGTAGTATGCGAGTTATGTTAATTTCTCTCCTGAAAACAATTGAAGACAGGTTTCTGGCAGTGGTGTTTCCGCGGGAAAAGGAGCGAAAAAGTGATATTTGCCAACGCTGGGCACGACCTCCGTGACCTACTTGCTGTGGGAGTGTTTCTTTCTCTGTCGCGCCTGAGTGAGAGCGCTTCTGGCCGGAGGCGAAAATATGTCTCGGTACAGTACTTACGCGCAAAGAGAGTTTGGTGCGTGGGGCTGACAGCTCGCCACTCGCACCCCGTGGAGGGTGGACGTGCGCTGACTTGGGCGCTAATTAACGTATGAAAGCGCGGAAAACGGCATATTTGAGCGGCGGAATGCCACAATATAGTCTTGATGATGTGATGAACGGTCACACTACCTCTTCCCCTTCTCCTACTTCCACACTTTTAGGCAACAGTTCCCTGTTCCTCATCTTCCCCCTGTTGTTCTACCTGCAGTGACTCGTACCGATTTCTCACCGACACCTGTCCAAATCTAATCCTGAATGGAGCCCTTAGCCTGCAATCTCCTTCCCCTTAAAAACATTAGACATTCAACATTATCCTTTTAACCAACAATCTTTACATACTGCTTACTGAATACTTCTGCCTTTCGATGATCCTCATATACACACTCCCCTTGTTCATTAATTATGCCTGGAATGTCCTTCTTGTCACCTATTTCTGCCTTAAAGTACCTATACATACCCTTCCGTTTTTACTAAAATGTGTATGACTGCCAATAGTATGCTTGGCATCATGTTATCCTTAGCTGCCTTGTTTGCTAGATTCAATTTCCTAGTAGGTTCCTTCAATTTCTCCTTACTTCCACAGCCATTTCTAACTCTATTTCTTTCCAATCTGCACCTCCTTCTTAGTCTCTTTATTTCTCTATTATAATAAGGTGGGTCTTCACCATTCCTTACCACATTTAAAGGTACAAACCTGTTTTCACAATCCTCAACAATTGCTTTAAACCCTTCCCAGAGTCTGTTTTACATTTTTAGTTACCGTTTTCCACCGATCACAGTTACTTTTTAAAAACTGCCTTGTGGCTGCTTTATCAGCCATAATCACATTCCTTTCCACGTCGTTTCCCTCATAGATAATTATCTTATCCAATAATTCTGAATCCTTGTCAGTGCTACCCTTTGCCGATCTAACAATCCAAAGATATAAAGTTGCTTATTATCTTTAGAAATGAGCCTTACACCTAGAATTTCATGTTTTTCATCCTTAACTTTTTCTTAGCTTACAAATTCTTCTTGCACCAGAATGAATACCCCCCTCCCACCATTCCTATCATATCTCTACGATGCACACTCCAGTCCCGTGAGAAAATTTCTGCATCTATTATATCATTTCACAGCCATGATTCAACTCCTATTACAATATCAGGTAAGTATACATCTATTAAATTACTTAATTCTATTTCTTCCTTTACAATACTTCTAGAGTTCAACACTAAAGTTTTTATATCATCCCTACTTGACTTCCAGATCTCTGTACTCTTATCACCTCTCCCTAGACCACTTCGTGTCCCTGAATGTACCTCCCTATTACCCTTCCAAACAAATTTCCTAACTTATACGTACCACTGCGGTTTAAGTGAAGGCCATCTGAGCTCAGATCCCTATCTCCTGCCCACCACTTAAGACCTAGAAATTTCACTCCCTGTTTCCCACATACCCACTCCATAGTCTCATGTATGTCCCCAATCACCCTCCAGTCAGTATCCCTCCTACACAGTATTCCACTGATAACAACCTCCGTTTCCTTAAACTACACCCGTGCTGCGTTTACCAGATCCCACACGTCCCAACTATGTTGGTACTTATACCAGCCGGCCTTACGTTGTTGGTACCAACGTGAAACACTACCACCTTCTCTTTCCCCTCATTCTCTCATACTTTCCTCAACATCTGCCTCAACCTAATTCCTGGGTAACAATACCCTGGACCGAGCTCGATAGCTGCAGTCGCTTAAGAGCGTCCAGTATGCAGTATTCGGGAGATAGTAGGTTCGAACCCCTCTGTCGGCAGCCCTGAAAATTGTTTTCCGTGGTTTCCCATTTTCACACCAGGCAAATGCTGGGACTGTACCTTAATTTAGGCCACGGCCGCTTCCTTCCCACTCCTAGCCCTTCCCTGTCCCATCGTCGCCATAAGACCTATCTGTGTCGGTGCGACGTAAAGCAACTAGCAAAAAAAGTACCCTGGTTCCCTTTCCTCCACACACTTTCCCCACATGTCTAACGATGGAATTCCCCCATGACTAGAGCCTCAACCCTACCCACCTCCTTTGATCCCCTCCCCTTCTGGTCAGCCCTATCTTTCCTGATAGCTGCAGAAGCTACTTCCTCCTCACTTTTCTCCTTCTCATGACCCTGTTCCACCTTTTGCTATCCACTACTGTACATTTCCTTTTTTTCTACCTTTTCCCTTCCTCCTATATCCACACATCTCGGTAACAGATCCCTGTTCTTCATCTTCCCTCTGTTGTTCTACCTGGAGTGACTCGTACCGATTTCTCACAGACAGCTGCCCTGAATTCTGATCCTGAATAGAGCCCTTAGCCTGCAATCACCTTCCCCTTAGAGCATTAGACCACCTGTCTTCTACAATTACTCCCTTTCCTGCCTCTCACTCTCTTACATGTACTGTAACCTGTACATTGTTTGAGGGAGATCTATCTTCCTGTCTTGTGTGAGAATCCTAATTATCTCCCTCAAACTCTCCAACTCCTCCCTCATATCCTTCAATGCCTCGTAACACCCTAGGGCGCGAGGCTGCGGAATATGAGGAGGGTGCGCAAGGCGAGGGGTTATGAGGAGCAAGGAGAACATAGCTCGAGTTGACCAGCGATGAACACGAGCAGCCCAGAAATTAGCCGAAGCACTGTTTCAGAGCGCGCAGTTAAAATATGCCGCACATGGCAGGGTTTCAAGGCATTTTAATTTCACGATTTTGAGGTTGGGATGTATTTAACCGCAATGAACCAGAATATTTTGGTAACTAGTATTTGTATAGCATCAATAGGAGTAGATAGCCTAAATTTATATGGTTAATTAAACTTTTAATTACTAATACAGTAGAACCCCGTTTATCCGACATACAGTTGGCGGAGCCACATCGGTTGATGCGTTTTTCCGGATTATACATGGTAAATATTTTCGGAAGTTAAATGTCGAAATAAAAATGCATATAATCTGTTAAGTAAAGGTGCATACTGTATATTAACATTAAAATGTTTACATATTATCACTGATTGTATAAAATCAGTGAAAAATCAGTGATTTTCTTCTGAATTTTCTCGGTACAGCTATGTCGCGGCACCGTTTAATCAACAATACATCAGCTGGTGTAGATTCATTGCTTTGTTCAACAAAGCGCAAAGCGATCTGAAATAATGAAACGTTTTTTGTTACTATTGAACTGAACACTGTATACAGAAATTAAAGCGTGTTACTGTGTTTTAAAAAAATCGAAATCAATCTTACCTCCAATTCATTGAAACCCATCATCTAATGAAACTTGATTCGCAGAACTGCTATTGTCAAGGTCGGATTCGTCTGCTTAATCCTCATGACGATTAATACATTAAAAATAATGATAATTGTACCGGGTGGTACACCTCCACGCCGCTAATTCAAATATTGCGCCAGTGGAAACTCCTCTACAGGAGAAAGCCTGAGCTTTAACAAACTGAATTAACTCAACGGTTTTTCGGAAGATGTCACTACTGTAAATTTGGTAATTTTGAAGTGTTCTGAACTGTGTCTATTTTGATTTGTGTTTGTTTGCTCCGTATCGGGAAGTTTGGACATTATCTAACAGATGTCTCTACCAAAACTTTGATAACGCACTCTGGTGTAAAGGAATGAACTTTCTTGAAGAAATTTAGCATTCATAAGTTTTGTTTTTACTAAATTTTGTTCTGTGGTTTGGGGGTTGGCAACAGTTATCCTTCTTTCCGCCTGTTTTGAATTTAACCAATAACTAATTTTTGTAATTAATTTCTGACCAATAGTGTCTTTCCTTCTCGATGTTGATGTGTAACTTTTAGCGACCCAATAAAATTGAGAGGGTGTGTCTACTCATTCTTGAAAGGTCTCGAATTCTCCACGAGGGTATAAAAACTGCTGATTTTCTTGTCTCGGGGCCACTTCTGTAACATCTTTCTTAGTGTGTGGATATGTGGCAGGGGGCGGGAAGCGCCTCTTTCTCCAAGCAGCAGTTCATCTACAAGGTAATGGCCTGTTAACATCTTCATTTCTTGCTAGCTCAGCAGTTTAACTCTCGGGGAGGGTTCGAAACCTTTAGTATGTAACCTACCCTTTTAAAATGTAAATTCTTTTCTGTCTACCTACAAATTACAAATCTGTAAAGCGGGGATAGAGAGTGCTTCACCCTCTCGAACTCCCCTTCATTTTGAATTTGAGGTGACTATGTTTTCGTAACCGTTTTTCTCTTCCTTCTTAAAGTCTTAAACTTATTTGCCGACTAGTCACCTCCAAAGATTGGGATTAGCCCCTGTATCATCGGCCTAGCGCCACATAGGTTTTTAGACAAAAACTTGGTGTAGGAGTGCAAGTTATCACCTCCATTCATTTTGTATATTTTGGGCCATTTTTCTTAACCTGTTTGTTTTCTTCATGCGAAGAAGGGTATTAATTACCCCTGTTTCCTTGTGTGCCTTAAGGGCAGATAGAAATGAAGTTTGTAGTAGCCTTTGATAGGCTTGTAAAATCGAGAGCGGGACAGCTCTTCATAGTGTTGTGGTAAAAGTGCCTTAGAGAGGCTTGAGATGTAAAATTGGGAGCTAATGCTCCATGTCATTAAGGGTGTTCTGCCGTTTGGTATCTTGTTATTGTGAGCTGAGAGCTCAGAAATTATTTTTTGGGCTCGAAGCCCAGATCTTGTAATAACCCCCTAAATCTGGTGATTTCTTTGTATCTAATTTTGGCTTGTTGTTGACTTGTTAAGTTTACAAATTCTATGTCATCATTGTTAAGTTTTGAAAATATAACCTTTGTTAAAGTTTTAAATTAACTTTAATTTTGTAGTTGAGACCTATTCCCGCCCGCACCTTCTTTCACCTCTAACTACCACGGATAACTCCGTAAGAATAATGATAATAATAATACAGTAATAATAATAAATATACAGTGATAATAATTGTTGCTTGTACATGAAAAACGTATTATGGAACGAATTAGAGGGTAAGAAACTGTTTTGTTTCATGCTACACGTGCGTTCTGACATAAGTCATAATATAAAAACAGGGTTCGCCTAGTAGCTCTCAGCACACATAGCAAGAGAATTACTAATATCGACGGCTAAGAACGAGAGGGTAAAAACTAAATGTTAAAGAATAATTTTGCTAAAGCATTTCGGTTAAGCAGGGTTTCGGTTAAGCGAAGTTCGGTTAAGTGGTGTTCTACCGTACGTGTTTTATGAAAAGTAAACAGGTCGCGTTACTAATCAAGTGATGTCACTATATTACATCTGTGTAAACATCAAGTAACAATAAATCTGAACACGTTATTTCCCAAAGCAGCGACCCCCCAGACGCGCCGCCACCGACCGGCTGGTGCAAATATTTAGTCAGCTTCTGCTGCGATTGAAGGCGAAGAGAAAGTGGAAATTTATTATATTGCAATGCGCTGCAACGGGTCTCTTTGTTCTTCAGGTACGGTGCACCACTGAAGGATATATGCCTTGCTCGACACAATCTAAGAGGAGATTAAGAGCTAGCAAGATCGTAGCTTTATATGACTGTTGCTGTCGTCATCATTGATCATAGGCATGGGACCTCCAGTTTTACGAGTAATTTAAGCCATCGGGACGAGATTTCTCATTTCACGCATTATACTTCTTTCTGAGTGATCGCGCGTTGGAGGATCCAAAACAATACAAGACGTGTTTGAGACAGACAATTGCAAATTTTGACAAATTATTGGGATTGATTACGACGCATATACAGCAATCACGAGGTTTTATGAGGGACACTTTATCAGCAAGAGTAAAATTAAAAGTGATATACTCGTTTAGCTGCAGGGAACAGCTATAGAAGCTATTGTCTTCCATTAACTATCCATCAATTATTAATTAATTAATTATCCATTAACTAAAGCTGCAATTTCAAATGTTGACCCAGAGCACGCATCCACATGAGACAAGTGAGACGTCCAGCCTGCATTCCAGTCAGAACTACCTTGATTTGGGGGAACTACTTGGGCAAGTAACCTGAGTGCCCTTCGACTCAGTTGATTGGCCTAGCTACCAGTTCAAGTACTTGATCATGTGCTTAACTGGCTATTTACACTATTTAATTTGCCTGCTGTCCGCCTCTGTGGTGTGGTGGTTAGTATGATTAGCTGCCACCCCCGGAGGCCCGGGTTTGATTCCCCGCTCTGCCACGAAATTTGAAAAGTGGAACGAATGCTGGAACGGAGTCCACTCAGACTCGGGAGGTCAACTGAGTAGAGGTGGGTTCGATTCCCACCTCAGACATCCTGGAAGTGGTTTTCCGTGGTTTTCCACTTCTCCTCCCGATAAATGCCGGGATGGTACCTAACTTAAGGACACGGCCGCTTCCTTCCCTCCTCCTTGTCTATCCCTTCCAATCATTCCATCCCCCACACGGCCCCTGTTCAGCATAGCAGGTGAGGCCGCCTTGGCGAGGTACTGGTCATCCTCCCCACTTGTATCCCCGGACCCAGAGTCTGAAGCTCCAGGACACTTCCCTTGAGGCGGTAGAGGTGGGGTCCCTCGCTGAATCCGAGGGAAAAACCGACCCTGGAGGGTAAACAGATTAAGAAGGAGAGGAAGAAGAATAAGAAGTTGCCTGATTCTCGTTACTTGTTCAAGCAACGTGAACGGCTACTCGATCCATGTTAACCAGCCTTAAACCTGAAGCTCCACGAGTATCCCTTCGTTGTAACCATTGAAGGAATATGCGCTGAATCTCTTTATAACAGAACCAAACCAAACCCGCGAAGGGCCTTGCCCTACAATCGACAGCTACTCAGCTTGCAGATTACGAGCTGAGGTGTGGTGAGCAGGAAGAATCCTCTCGGCCGTTTTTCATAGCTTTTTAGACGGGGGTCGCTATCTCACCGTCAGGTAGCTCCTCAATTCTAATAACTTAGACTGAGTGGACCTCGCACCAGCCCTCAGATCCAGGTAAAAATCTCTGACCTGGCCTAGAATCGAACCCGGGCCTCCGGGTAAGAGACAGGCACACTACCCTTACACTACGGGCCCGGATGAATCTCTTTATAACTAACGCAAAAATCCATCTTATCAGTGTTACTGTGGTGCTCCCAGAGAGTCTATTGAGCACATAATGTCCAAATTCAAGAGAATTTATACACACACACACACACACAAAAAACCATGGCACTACAGCCCCTAAGCAGATGACGAGGTGTCGTGTGGTAGGCACGACGAATCCTCTAGGCCGTTATTTTTGCGCCGCTGTCTCACCGTCAGATAACTCCTAAATTCTAATCACGTAGGCTGACTGGACCTCGAACCAGCCCTCAGATTCAGGTAAAATTCATGACCTGACCGGTAATCGAGCCCGGGGCCTCCAAGTAAGAGGCACGTACGCTACCTCTACACCGCAGAGCTGCCACTAACGAAATTTATGACCAGTCTCTAATCCAAAGTCTGCATTTTCTTTTCAACTCCTCTTCAGTCATGTTCCCCAACTTATTATTAGCAATCTTTGGCGCAGTGCGTCACCTAAGGTCTATTTTGAGGTCCCTTGAATAAAAATTATGTTTCGCATTCTTTCTTTCTTAATCTGCTTACCCTCCAGGGTCGGTTTTTCCCTCGGACACAGGGAGGGATCCCACCTCTACCGCCTCAAGGGCAGTGTCCTGGAGCTTCAGACTCTGAAGTCAGGGATACAACTGTGGAGGATGACCAGTACATCTCCCAGGCTGCCTCACCTGCTGTGATGAACAAGGACCTTGTGTGGGGGATGGGAAGAGATAGACAAGGAAAACGGCAGGAAGCGGCCGTAGCCTTATGTTAGGCACCATCCCGGCATTTGCCTGGAGGAGAAGTGGGAAACCACGGAAAACCACTTCCAGGATGGCTGAGGTGGGAATCGAACACACCTCTACTCAGTTGACCTCCCGAGTCTGAGTGGATCCCGTTCCAGCCCTCGTACCACTTTTCAAATTTCTTGGCAGAGTCGGGAATCGAACCCGGGCCTCCAGGGGTGGCAGCTAATCACACTTACCACTACACCACAGAGGAGTTCTTTCTTCTTTCTTTCTTAATCTGTTTACCCTCCAGGGTTGGTTTCTCCCTCGGCTTCAATTACAGTGTCTTGGAGAGTGAGACATGGGGTCGGGGATACAACGGGGGAGGAGGACCAGTACCTCGCCCAGGCTGCCTCACCTGCTGTGATGAACTAGGGCCTTGTGTGGGGGATGGGAAGGGATAGACAAGGAAAACGGCAGGAAGCGGCCGTGGCCTTATGTTAGGTACCATCCCGGCATTTGGCTGGAGGGGTAGCGGAAAACCCGGAAAACCACTTCGAGGTTGGATGAGGTAAGAATTGAACCCACCTCTACTCAGTTGACTTCTCGAGGCTGAGTGGACCCCGTTCCAGCCCTCGTACCACTGTTCAAATTTCGTGGCAGAGCCGGGAATCGAACCCGGGCTTCTGGGGGTTGCAGCTAATCATGCTACCCACTACACCACAGAGGCGGACTATTTTTTCTTAGTAGTTTAACGTCGCACTAACACATCGTAGGTTTTCGGTGGCGCATGGGTAGGTAAGTGCCAGGTTTGGAAACGTAACGGTCATGGCTTGAATTAAAATATTTACTCGTTCAAATAACTTGAACGGCTGTTTAACCCACATAAAGCAGCCTTTGGTGTGTTGAGCTTACAACTGAAATGAAGTACGAAATGATAATGAAATCACTCCCCGCATACTGGCGTTCACTTTCTCCACACACAACTTAATACATTAATTGCTGTGAGTCATGGATATATTATCTTACAGGCATGGTTTATTTTAAAGCCATGTTTTCCAATGTTGTCTAGTTAGTTTCTAGATAGCTCGAGTCTTTCAGCAAAACAACGTCTCAATTCAGATTTTATAGAATATCAAAAATTCTCGCAATGCTAAATGAATTATGCACAGGAATGTAATTAATGTTAGTTAAAAATTTTGTCAGATGAAGTTTTATTAAGACATTGCACCAATGCTGTACTGTCGGAAACATAGAATTACTGTCGACTTTTGTTAAATCAGTCCTCGAATATAAGAATTTCTCTATCATTCAAAATGGTTGCTCGGCTTGAGAAATTCTCGACAAATTGGAACAAATCTATAATAATACACTATCATATGGCCACAGTTACCATATGCAGGCATTTTGTTCGGCGCCATTTAGGCAGTGGGAGTATCACTTTCGACGTACCATTTTCCTCCAAACGAAGGCCAGCTAACCGGAATTTATTGGGCGAATTCTTGCCAAGTCTTATTGATTTTTCGACTAAACACTGAATATGTCACTAGAGATCCCTTGCATGCCGACGTTGAATGGAATTTCTTCCGGTCTTCAAATCCAATTCCTTCTGCCGGGTTTGAACCCGCGACCTTACAGTTTTTTACTTCACAACTAAGTCATTAGGCGAACTCAGAAAGAAAACATGCATTTCAGTACATTCGTTGATGTGAGGTGAGTTTCATAACAGGGCCCTCAAACAGTGAAGTTGGAAGTCAGTAGTTACCTTCAACTTGGTAATTCGTATCGTTTCGTCATGTACCTGTTCGCGATTCTCCATTGTTTACACAACAGTAGCAGTTCAGTCACACCACTGATCTGCATTTAGGGCTCCCGCTCAGGTGGCAGATTCCTTATCAATTGTTTATCTAGACTTTGCCTTAATGATTTCAAAGAAGTTGGAAAGTTATCGAATAACTCATTTGGTAAGTTATTCCAATCCCTACTTTTCTCTTCTCATAAACGAAAATTTGCCCTAACTTGTACCGTTGTTTTACAATGTTATATTCAAGTTATGATCTTCCCTACATCAATCAGTAACCTCTGACCTCCATTTAGGGCTGTCGCCCAGGTGGCAGATACCCTATCGATTTTTACCTAGTCCTTTCTTAAACGATTTCAAAGAACCCGGAACCCTTAGCAAATTATTCCAATTCAGGCGTTGACATAGGAAAGGTAGTAAGACAAAAAAAGTTAAAAATTAACAAAATCGAAATTTAAGTTTTACATGGTGAACGTAGTGCACCCGCCCCCTCCCTAAATGGTATCGGCATGGAATCTACAGGGTCGCACATGGGTCAAGAAGTATGAAATAAATAGGCGCTGAAGTAAAGTAAACTTAAAGGCGTACAGGGGAGGAGAAGCGGGGCATACATAACTAAAATGAGAACACATTCGAATTAAAATATTTAACTCACAAACCGGTTTATTCAACCTTAATGATGATGGGAAATGGCGCACTAAATAACACTAATGAATTACATGAAAATTTATAAATGTTTGTTGTGATTTGTTAGGTGAACATCTGTCCGTTATACTTGATAGAAACGAGTACGTTTATCGCGAAGCGATGTATCGTGACATATAGCGAATGGTAATTTTATCATAACACTGAGGCTATATTATCACTAACACATAAAACTAACATGCATCCGACAACACGTCTGAGCAATCCCTATTCTAATAAAGACCTAGATTTCCCAATGAAATGACGTAAAAGAAAAAAATACACACATATGATACAACACCTGGGTTCGAACCGACCCTCGCTATTATAGACATCGCCAAGCTGATGGACAGAACCACCACTGACCTTATTTACAACCACACATGACATAAAGAACACATAAATGATACATGATATGCAACAAAATACGTAAAAGGCACTTTGATCTTTCTTCTGACGCTGTAGGCCTCCTATGCCTACGTTGAGCATCGAACTGACAACCTCTTGCGATGAAGGCAGGGTCCTGTAATCCCTATCTATTTTATACTCGAACAATTAACCGTGATTCATTGGCAAACATTATCATTACCGGCCGGGTCGCTTGTTAATTATTATACTCCTCTGCCGTGTTAGGTAAATCACATTATTTTGCCGTTCAAAGAAGCCAACTTCTCTTTAACAGCAATGTCCCTCCTTCCTCAGCTTACGGGACATCCAAACAAAACAAAAAGGAAACACAACTGGGGCAAGGTCAGACGGGCGGTTCGCCACCCCCAAGGGTCAACACCCACATAACACGCGTAACATTCCCTTTCCAAAGGAAACAGTAACACTTCACTCGGAAGTACGTCTACAATAAACTGCGGTCTCAAAGACTCGCGCAAATCACCTTGAATTCAACACATATTTACCCAACAGTATCACGTCATTTTCACAACGCGACTCCGGTATTACAATGGTAATCTTTGCCCGATTGTTATTATTATTATTATTATTATTATTATTATTATTATTATTATTATTATTATTATTATTATTATTATTATTATTATTATTATTGTTACCGTGTTTTTGTGGTAGTTATGCGTGAAAGAAGGTGCGGGGTGGTGAACAGGTCTCAAGCTATGAAAGTAAAATTAATTTAAAATTTAACAAGGTTATATTTTCTTTTCAAAATAAAGAAATAACAAACATGGCAGGTACAGAGTAGCAAGTCAAAAGGGTAGTTACAATATTTACAGAATTTGGGCTTCGAGCCCTGACTTCACAATGCTTGGGCAATCAGCCCAACCTTACTTCAAAATAAGTATTAACAGAGGGGCAGAAAACCCCATTCATGCTCAGGAGCACTTGCTCCAAATTACACCGAAAAAGCCTCCACGAGGCATACAACACTCAATTTTCGAAAAAGAGCCACTCGCTCTCAACTTTAAGCCTCTCAAAGGCCACACCAAACTCCACCTTCAAGTTGTCCTCACTGGGCATAGACACAGGGGTAAAATACCCAACCTACTGAGGTCTATTAAATGAAAAGGGGTAATTACATGACCTCCAAAATAACAATTTGAGAGGAGGCGATCTGCACTCCTAATACACTTTGTTTTTAAAACCTAATCTGGCTCTAGGCCACTAATGCAAGGGCTAATCCCATACTACAGAGGTGACTTTAGAAAAGAACAATTTGTTTTACGTTAACTAAGAATAGGTTGAGAAAAATAAGTTCACCTCAAAACAATATGATTGGGAACTCGAGAGGGTTAAGCACTCTCTATCCCGATATGCAGTTTAAAAGATGGAATAGATACAAGTTCCTTTACATTTTAGGGAAGGTTACATAATGGAAAAACTTCGGACCCGCCCCGAGAGTTAAACTGCTGAGCAAGCAAGAAAAGAAGTAATTAATCGGCCATTACCTGGTTGTTGACTGTCGCCGAAGAAAGAGGCGCTTCCCGCCCCCTGCTATGTACTTTACACACTGAAAGATGGAACAGAAGTGGCCCGGAGACCCTAAAATCAGCAGTTTATATCCTCTCGCGGAAGGTTCGAGGCGTTAGGGGAATGAAAACACCCTCCCACAAACTCTTTATTGGGTAGGATACAGCAACATATTCAAGTTGGGGGAAGATACCTCTGATTGGTCAGAAATTAATAAAAGAAATTCGGGATTGGCTAAATACAAAACAAGGGGAGAGAGAGGGGTATACAGCCAACTTAAACAATAACAGAAGGAAACTTAACAAGAAACAAACTTTTGAAATAAAAATTTCTCCAAAAAATAGTTCTTTCACTCCGCACTAGGGTGCACTATTGTTGATCTTCAGTAGTGTCCTCTAGAAGAGAATGTTCACACTGCTTTCTACAAGCAAAAAAAAATTACGTCGAAAATGACACAGTTCAAAAACTCCAAATTTTCCACGTAGTGACATCTTCTGAGAAACTTGAAAATTAATACCATCCATAAAGTTCAGACTTCCTCCAGCAGAGGAGTTTCAACTGGCGCACATTTTAAATTAGCGGCGTGGAGGTGTACCGCCCGGTACAGACCTCCCCCCCCAAAAGTTCCTCCAGGGGTGACACATGAAATCTGTTTGAGACAAGGTCCAAGTTATGATGTGGATATGAAGATTGATTGCAGAAGCATTTATAAGATTTTCTTAATGTGGTTTGATTCAGTTTCAAAATTTTTGTTGTAATTGGAGAAGTAAGGTTTTTATGTTTGTAGAAGTTGAATTCAGAAGGAAAACTTTAGTTTTTAAAGTTGAGGAAAATTTTCTAAGTCCACCAAAAATTGCAGTAGAATACCCAAGAAAAGGTAGTAAAGTTGATCTGGAATGTCCATATAGTTGATGTTGATTAAGTTGGATGGCCAGACCGGCCGTTGCAGCTTGCGTCCAGAGGAGGCCGCTCGGACCCCTCAAGTACCCTGAGATACTGCTCGCCCGCACTATGAGGGGAGCAATGGTGTTGAAGCACGCCGCGCCCGCGGTGAACGTATACAGGCTGCGGGCAAGTAGCAGGTCGTGCGCCGCACATCAGCCTTGGCCGGGAGGAGAGCTCCGGCTCGCCGTGCACATGTGGTCCTCGATGGGGAAGAGGGGGCCCTTCCTCTAACCCAATCGCAGCACGGCGCCGCGCGGCTGCGGGGGCACTGAAACATTAAAGCTAGGCGGCAGAATTGTTGGACCATCATCATTTTTTTGAGGGCACAGGCTTTGTGGAGAGTTTGAGGGGCCAGCGGCGTGCAGAAATTCATTTCATATGCGAGCCACTGTGTATAGTGGAGCAGGAGACGGGAGCGTGGTAATGGCCGTGGCAAGGATAGGACAGCAGTTTAACCGCGCGGGGAAGGTTTACAAAAACTTACATATGAAACAAAATATTATAGAAGGGGCAGAATGCCTTCAACGTGAAAACTCAAAAAAATATAACCTTCATATTCCTTTCACGATTATATGAAGCAAGTTAACCCAGAAATTATACCGGTTTCACCTGGGACAGGTGAACCCTAAATATCCTCTCGGTGGCTGGATTGCTTAATAACAACGTAACCGGCGTAAGGAAATCGAGAATGACACACGGCCCATGGAATCTGGGGGCAAGCTTGCCCGCGGGAACAAAATTCTTGACCATTACTTCGTCACCTACCTTCAAAGGGGTGGGTCTCCGTCCACGATCATACCTTTCCCTAACCTTTTCATGAGACACTTTAAGATTGGCTTTAGCCTTCTTCCAAAGATCTTTAATGTTGTCCGGATCTATTGTCTCGGGTAGAATGTCACTCAGAGACCAGAGGTTAGAGAGCGGCGTGTTGGGAACAAACTTGAACATCAAAGAGGCTGGAGTAAATTTATGTGATTCATGAACCGCCGAATTCAAAGCAAAAGCTAACCAATGCAGGGACGTATCCCACCTGGAATGATCTTCATGATGATAGGCAATAAGCGCGGACCTGAGATTACGATTAACTCGTTCAGCCAGAGATGGTTGAGGGTAATAAGCAGAAGTTGTCACGTGAGAGATGGACAGGTCAAAGCAGAATTTATGAAATAAATTAGATGTAAAAGCCTTAGCATTATCAGATACAATATATTGGCACGGACCGAAAGAAGCAAAAATAGAATTTAGGCAAGTAATGGTGGACTGAGCGGTAGCCAGCTTAGTCGGAAATAACCAGGAAAATCTCGTAAAGCCATCTACGCATACAAAGATGAACTTGTTAGCATTTCCCTTAGACTGGGGGAAGGGTCCTACATAATCAATATACAGGCGTTCCATGGGGCGCGACGCTTGATGAGAAGACAAAAGGCCTACCTTGGTGGACATGGTGGGTTTACTGAGCAAACAAGATTTACAAGCTTTTACTAGTTCACGGATTTCACCGTCCATACCCTTCCAGATGAACATTTCACGAATCTTCTCACGAGTTTTAAAGATTCCAAGATGCCCTCCAAATGGGGTCTCATGATAGTATTTGAAGATCATAGGCACAAGAACAGCTGGGACGACAACCTTCATCATCTTATCATGCCCCGAAGGGCAACATAGAACACCATTCCTCAGAACATAAGGGACAACATGTTCCCCAGAAGAAAGGGTTTCCATTATCGGAGCCAGCGTCGGATCTTCACGTTGGTATTTCTCGATATCCCTAAAGAGCATGGGAGCATCTGTTAAGATGGCATTAACATCAGATAGTATGGACTTGGAAGGTGATGAACTGTTGACCGGTTCATGGGTTTCGACGTCGTTGGAAAACATACGGATGAGTCCATCGGCAACAACATTTTCGGTGCCTCGGATATGCCTGACATCGAATTGGAAGGCAGAAATACGGATGGCCCAACGGGCTATACGACCAGTACGACGCGGCCTACCTAAGACCCAGCTTAAGGCTTGATTATCTGTCTCCAAGTCGAATTTGACATGTTCCAGATAGAGACGGAACTTTTCTAAGGCAAATAAGACTGCCAAACCTTCGAGCTCATAGATGGAATACTTGGCATCTTGAGCCGACAGAGTCCTAGATGCATAGGCGATGGGTCGCCTCCCTAGTTCAGTCTCTTGAAGAAGGACTGCAGCTACTGCTGACGACGACGCGTCGGTTTGGACGATGAATTTCTTTGAGAAATCAGGCATAGCAAGGACAGGGGCATTACAGAGAGCTAATTTAAGATCTTCAAAAGCGGCTTGTTGAGAAGGTCCCCACTCGAACTTGATGCCTTTCCTACGAAGAAGGTTTAAGGGCGCCGCTCTATTAGCGAAGTTAGGAATAAACTTCCTGAAGAAATTCACCATACCAATGAACCTGGCGATACCTTTAATGTCCTTGGGAGGTTTAAAATCACGGATGGCCTGTGTTCTAGAATGATCGACTGCTACACCATCAGGTGACACAATATGCCCTAGGAATGACATAGAGGGCTTAGCAAAGGCAACCTTGGACAACTTGACAGTTAACCCAGCCTTACGAAGGCGATCGAGAACTTCTCGCAGATGATCTAGATGTTCTTCAAAAGTCTCTGAAAATACGACGACATCATCCAAGTAGTGGTATAAGTACTCAAATTTGATGTCGGAGAAGACCCTATCTAGTAGCCTAGTGAGTACCGCTGCTCCCGTGGGGAGCCCGAAAGGCACGCGGTTGTATTCGTATAAATTCCAGTCCGTGGCAAACGCTGTAAGATGTTTAGACTCTTCGGCAAGGGGAATTTGATTGTAGGCCTGATTCAAGTCCAAGATAGTAAAGAACTTGGCCTTACGGAACCATGAAAAACAAGAATGAAGGTCGGGAAGGGGCACAGATTGTAACACCACCTTCCGATTGAGAGCCCTATAATCAATGACAGGCCTGAAGCCCCCTTGGGGTTTCGGGACTAGAAAAATAGGTGACGAATACGCCGACTTAGAGGGCCTAATAATACCGTCCTTCAACATCTGATCGATGATTTCTTTCAGAGCCTTCATTTTAGGTGGAGATAGCCTATAAGGTGGAAAACGGACAGGAATCGAATCCGTGATCTCAATTTTGTATTCAATAAGGTCAGTAACACCAAGAGTATCAGAGAACACCTCTGGAAATGACTGACATAAGTTACGAATACTATCAGCCTGCTCCTCAGGTAGATGTCTAAGGTCTAACAACATCTCATCCTGGGTAGGCGAAATAGATGAACATGATACAGAATTACATTTTAACAAGGGAATTTTACAATTGGACGCAAATTTGAACGTGCACGACTTACTCTGAAGATCGAGCACAAGACCAGTGCGAGAAATGAAGTCCGCTCCCAGTATGATGGGGCAAGACAAGTGCTTAGCCACAAACAGTTTGGTTTTCCATGTGAATTTAAAAATACGAATTTTGACCTGTACAGAACCTAGAATTTCTAATGGAGATGAATTAGCCGAAACATATTGAACAGTAGATGAGCCATAGTCAGGTAATTTACAAACAGACTTCAATTTTGAATACCATTGGTCCGAAATAATTGAACAAACACTGCCTGAATCTAATAGCGCGGTTATAGGCTCGTTATTTAACTCAATCTTAAGAAAAGGAACAGGTGCGGGGGTATCCGCCGCAATCCTAAGACATTCTTTGGGGCATTCGAAAAATGGATTTACAAATTGAACGTTCCCTGAATTCACGACCTTTTTGTCAGGGGCTGAGCCTTGGGAAGCAGAATTAGTCGACTCAGCCGAAGCCGCTAGTCACATTTTATTATTGGCATTGGTGGAATTTGCACCAGAAGTTGAGCAGGAGGGGGTGCTAATTGAGTTTGGGCAATTCTTGGCGATATGTGAGAAAGCCCCACATTTAAAACAGCCTTGTGATGAACCAGCCCCATTCCTTGTCCCACTCGACTTGATCAGTGGACACTTATTGCGAAGATGGTCAGGCGACCCGCAAGCATAACATTTACGGGGATTGACTGGTCGGCGAGGTGGAGGCCGAGGATTACTAAAAGAAGGAGGGGGTTCTTTCGCGACACGCAAAGAATCGGCGTATCTAACTCCTTCCGCTGAGACGGCCAATGCTTCAAGTTCAGAGAAAGTTTGTGGGCACGCCGCGAAACACAAATATGACCTATAGGATGGTGAGATACCTTCCACAATGGCTTGTACAATCTGATCCTCAGGGAAGTGAAGAGCAAACACCCTAGTATAAAACTTAATGTCCTGTATCAAATCAGCCAAGTTTTCATCCAAGCGCTGTACACGGTAATAGTACTTCTGAATCAGAGATGACCTCGCGCGGGCAGGAATAAAATTTGCAAGCAAGTGTGCGTGAAAATCTTCAATAGATGACTGTTCAGCTATGGCTCTTACTATTTTGTCAGAGAGAATACCAATTGCATAAGGATAGATGATTTGCAAAATTTGACATGGAGAAAGAGAAAACACAAGGGCATGGTCCTGAAATTCAACTAGAAATCTTAAAAATGAAATTACGTCACTGGTAGTCTTAACGGAAAACTTAGAGATACCTCTGAGCAACATTGCCAATGGATGAGGCAAGCTGCTAAACCCGGGTGACATAGTAGGTAAAGGTTTCAATGGCAAGGAAGTTAATTCAGAACGTACATTATTTAATGAGTTACGGCGTTCAGACTCGTCCAATGGGGCAGAGGTTGTTTGAGCAGCAATGGTTTTCCTATTTGCTTCTCCCTTAGGAGGCTCTTCCTCACTACCTACATTCACTGTGGTGGGTAGATCGCTTTTGGGAGGAACCTCCCCCGTTAACAATTGAGTGACCTTGCTAGACAATTCAGAAATATTTTCAAGCAGCGTACTAGCTTCCTTCTTCTGAACGTCATTCAACTTTAGAGACAACAGATCGTTAACTCTATTTGAAAAATGAAACAGCCTGGCTTGCACACGTTTAATTTGATTAGGAGAAGGATCATTTTCATCAAAAAACTAACTACAGAGGCTAGCCCAGTAATATTCTCGACGATCGTGGAAAGAGAGTCGTCAATTTCTTTCTCTCCCAAGGTGGGGATGGAAATGGGCAAATCAAGGGACTCTCTAAGCTTGTTTGTGTCTACCGCAACCGTGCCTCCAGATTGCACATTTCTAATAGTCAATTCATAGATCAACTCCTCCTTGCGCAAATAGTTAAGATGGAGAACGTCGCGAGGGCCGGGCATGATGACAGAACAATTTTGAAAAACTCAAAAAATTCCAGCAACAGAGAAAATGGTTAGAGTTCGGATCAAAACAATGTTAGCCGTCAAAAGGGGCTAAAATGAGACCCATTCAACCACGCTCTGCTACCACTTGTTACCGTGTTTTTGTGGTAGTTATGCGTGAAAGAAGGTGCGGGGTGGTGAACAGGTCTCAAGCTATGAAAGTAAAATTAATTTAAAATTTAACAAGGTTATATTTTCTTTTCAAAATAAAGAAATAACAAACATGGCAGGTACAGAGTAGCAAGTCAAAAGGGTAGTTACAATATTTACAGAATTTGGGCTTCGAGCCCTGACTTCACAATGCTTGGGCAATCAGCCCAACCTTACTTCAAAATAAGTATTAACAGAGGGGCAGAAAACCCCATTCATGCTCAGGAGCACTTGCTCCAAATTACACCGAAAAGCCTCCACGAGGCATACAACACTCAATTTTCGAAAAAGAGCCACTCGCTCTCAACTTTAAGCCTCTCAAAGGCCACACCAAACTCCACCTTCAAGTTGTCCTCACTGGACATAGACACAGGGGTAAAATACCCAACCTACTGAGGTCTATTAAATGAAAAGGGGTAATTACATGACCTCCAAAATAACAATTTGAGAGGAGGCGATCTGCACTCCTAATACACTTTGTTTTTAAAACCTAATCTGGCTCTAGGCCACTAATGCAAGGGCTAATCCCATACTACAGAGGTGACTTTAGAAAAGAACAATTTGTTTTACGTTAACTAAGAATAGGTTGAGAAAAATAAGTTCACCTCAAAACAATATGATTGGGAACTCGAGAGGGTTAAGCACTCTCTATCCCGATATGCAGTTTAAAAGATGGAATAGATACAAGTTCCTTTACATTTTAGGGAAGGTTACATAATGGAAAAACTTCGGACCCGCCCCGAGAGTTAAACTGCTGAGCAAGCAAGAAAAGAAGTAATTAATCGGCCATTACCTGGTTGTTGACTGTCGCCGAAGAAAGAGGCGCTTCCCGCCCCCTGCTATGTACTTTACACACTGAAAGATGGAACAGAAGTGGCCCGGAGACCCTAAAATCAGCAGTTTATATCCTCTCGCTGAAGGTTCGTGGCGTTAGGGGAATGAAAACACCCTCCCACAAACTCTTTATTGGGTAGGATACAGCAACATATTCAAGTTGGGGGAAGATACCTCTGATTGGTCAGAAATTAATAAAAGAAATTCGGGATTGGCTAAATACAAAACAAGGGGAGAGAGAGGGGTATACAGCCAACTTAAACAATAACAGAAGGAAACTTAACAAGAAACAAACTTTTGAAATAAAAATTTCTCCAAAAAATAGTTCTTTCACTCCGCACTAGGGTGCACTATTGTTGATCTTCAGTAGTGTCCTCTAGAAGAGAAAGTTCACACTGCTTTCTACAAGCAAAACAAAATTACGTCGAAAATGACACAGTTCAAAAACTCCAAATTTTCCACGTAGTGACATCTTCTGAGAAACTTGAAAATTAATACCATCCATAAAGTTCAGACTTCCTCCAGCAGAGGAGTTTCAACTGGCGCACATTTTAAATTAGCGGCGTGGAGGTGTACCGCCCGGTACAATTATTATTATTATTATTCCTGCCGTCCTACGTGGCTTACCCGCTACATTACTTATACATGGTCATCGTGCGGAATCTATTCAGCGATTACAACACAATTAAGTGCTCGCGCGGCAATTAACATCTGATTACTGACTGCTAATTATTCGATGGTCAGCACATGGTTACTTTATCGTCACACGGCAATACATTCATTAATTAATGAATATTCACACGGATTGATATTTGACACACGCATTATGATCACTTCCTGGTAAATTTAATCACATAATCAATTTAATCTTATCACTTCCTATCTAAGTATTCCAAAGGGTGGAGTTTTTCTTTGGCTGTCAGTTCGGCCGCTGAGCCTCGTAATTACGTGCCTTACGCACTGTAGTACTTACCGTTTTACTTGCCTTGCACTTATCAAATTAATGATAACGCTAATTAATAACTACTCTCACTGCACTCCCCTAAACTGATTACTCCTGGTCTTCTGACGCCAATAAACAAACAGAATCTCCCAAGAAAGAAATAATTGAATAAATCTCTATCCCATGAAAAGCTAAAGTATTATATTCCCTAAATTATTTACAATCAATTACTCAGACCTATCGCCGGTTTCCTAAACTAAGAATTAATAACTACGCGCCCATTTCGGCGCTCTATTTCAACAGGACTACATCTTTAATCTCTTATAGCGTCAGTTTACAATAAATATTCCCATCCCCTCTATGCTTGCCAGATATTAAAACTTTTTACTCATCTCTATCACATGATGACACCTTCGTCAGCTCAGGAGGTCCATCCTGAGCTTACTCCTCCTCCATCGGCACCGCGGTGATTACTTTCATTTCCATTCCATCTTGAAGTTGAAGATCCATAGTTCGATGCTGGTGGGGCCGCTGGCAGTTAATCCTGTACACACACAACGTCACTGTTTAATTCACACTCCGGTTAACAGCGTTCAATGTGAACGTCCGGTCACGATCTCGTAAGCGACTACGTAGTCCGCGGTTCAGTACCGAATCTCGTCTATCTCTCGGTTTTCCTATTCAGTCTGCTGCTACGTCAGATTATTATACTATATTAATGATAATAATATTACTTTACACATCACGGTTTTCTAAAAAGTTAACACTGGCGTCACAGAGATCAAAACTATACACTGTTTATGCGAATTGTATTATTTCACTTAAATGGGAGTTAACTTCACTTGAACAAAGAACTAACGAGGGCTTAACCGAGCATAGCTTCGCCGTCGATGAGCCGCTAACCCCGAATGACGCTTGTCCCTTACTGCAGTAGTTTTTACAAGGGAGCGATACCCCTTCCACTAATTTGCGTAGTGCCTATTCCCGGCGTACTCGAGGTATAATAGTACGGTTAATCGGTGACCAATATTTAGTTGATGCGATTGAGACATAACCACTCAATTATCCTTCGGTGAATCTCCTTAAATTAATTAAAATCTGTCCTGCTTCCCCCACCGTGCGTGGTGAACTCCCTTTCTCGAGGAGGTGTCGTGAGAATAAACAGATGGCCCAGTACTTTTCCACGCAGAAACCACACAGTATTCTTTCTTCTTCTGAAATGTATCAAGGAATAGGACATTAAACACTCTAAATAAATGTCCCAGTGACATTTATCCCTTTTAAATCGGGAGATGACCCCATAATTCGAGTTTCATTAATTTTCTAGATCGTAGGTAATTAAGTTGGCTAGTCCGAGTCCAAGATGGCTCCTATATTTCGTTTCGAAAAAGTTGGTTTCCCCTCATTCTGTGAGTCTTGAGGAGGGATGTCTTCTCTCGAGTGATGTCACGGGGAATTCCCATTCATAACCCCTCCCGAGTCTAAGTTGGCTTGGCTTCATCTGCGGGCCCCCGCCACACAAAGGACAATACTGCGCAATAAGTTGCAGACAAAGAAATCTCGTAGAATAATTTTTTAAAATACACAATTAATCTATCTCAATGGTATGAATATTAATTAGTTTCTGTATTACCTCTATTAATGATATGAATATTAATCAGTTTCAGCATTCTTTCCCTTAAATAGCATTGCGTGCGTAATTACGAAGATCAATATCAACCAAAGGTCCTTGGATCATGCAACTGTCGGGTTCAGTAGTAAACGCTCGTGCCATTGGCATGGAAAAAGGTACTAAGCCAACTGGTAGAGTAGATTAGGTTCAACGAGGTGGAACTCCACGAAGTTTGTCATGCCTTTTGATGGAATCAGGTACCAGCTTTGCCATTTGTTGACAGGCGACCGCGTTTATACCTTGTTTATAGCTATTATAGTTAGTCATAGTGATATTTCAGTTGCCAGAATTCCTCCGAAACCTATTCTATTCAAAATGGTAAGTCGTTATTGCCAGCATCTTGACATGACGTTCATATTAGTTCTTTTCTTTTCATAAATTGGTACTATGCGTGTCCAACAATGGCAGAAGATACAGAAATAACCAGAGAGGTTAAATATTTTCGACCATTTCATGTAACATGATGACGCCTGGGGATTTTTGTGACTTCGCAATGCAAAGCAAGAGATATTTAAATACTCATCGCCTTAATATTAGCACTAATAACTGGATAAGGATTTCAAGAGCTGAATTTCCCTCAGTTAAGATAAGGCAATCATTCAACGAGTTAGAACCGTGGAAGAAGCACAACATCCTCAAAAGAGGGCGGTGCTATCACACGATCAACAACATACTGTACAGTTCCTACATCTGGTTGGAAGGAGACCAACCATCAGCGAACCGAAAAAGGACTTATTGGCAATGCTGAATTCCTTGGATGAAAAACATCATGCTTTTTATCGTAAAAAATTGCGCTTGAAACATGCATGTCAGATGACAAACTGATTAGACAGGGATTTTTCACAACGTGTTGTATCGCACAGTGTGGCCTGAAACATAATTAGCATACATTTGTGTGTATAACTGATAAATGGATTACTCCTTGATTTTACATCATTTGTTTTCAGTAACATCTGCTTAACCCTCTCGCTCCCCACCCCGCCCCGACCACTCAACGACCGCTCCCCTCCTCTTAGCCCTTCTTCGTTTCTTCGCCGCAATATTTTACATGCCGGGCTGAGTGGCTCAGACGGTTGAGGCGCTGGCCTTCTGACCCCAACGTGGCAGGTTCGATCCTGGCTCAGTCCGGTGGTATTTGAATGTGCTCAAATACGCCAGCCTCGTGTCGGTAGATTTACTGGCACGTAAAAGAACTCCTGCGGGACAAAATTCCGGCAACTCGGCGTCCCCGAAAACCGTAAAAGAGTAGTTAGTGGGACGTAAAGCAAATAGCATTATCATTATTATATTTTACATGTACGACACAGTATTCAGAATTACTGCATTAAAAAAGTGATGTCGTTTCATCGACTTAGGGTGCCTTGAACAACCGCGTTTCTACTGTAAATCTCTTCTGAAGGTGCATCGTCCGACTCGTTGGCTGAATGGTCAGTGTACTGGCCTTCGATTCATAGGGTCCCGGGTTCGATTCCCGGCCGGGTCGGGGATTTTAACCTTCAATGGTTAATTCCAATGGCTCGGGGGCTGGGTGTTTGTGTTGTCCCCAGCATCCCTGCAACTCACACACCACACATAACACTATCCTCCAACACAATAACACGCAGTTACCTACACATGGCAGATGCCGCCCACCCTCATCGGAGGGTCTGCCTTACAAGGGTTGCACCCGGCTAGAAATAGCCACACGACACTATTATCAAAATGAAGGCTTAATCCCCTGTCATTTACTTTCGATCAATCAATCAATCTATCAATCAACATTGATCTGCATTTAGGGCAGTCGCCTAGGTGGCTGATTCCTAAATCAGTTGTTTTCCTAGCCTTTTCTTAAATAATTGCAAAGAATTTGGAAATTTATTGAACATTTCCCTTGGTAAATTATTCCAATCCCTAACTCCCCCTCCTATAAACGAATATTTGCCACAATTTGTCCTCTTGAATTCCAACTTTATCTCCATATCGTGATCTTTCCTACTTTTAAAAACACCACTCAAACTTGTTCGTCTACTAATGTCATTCCACGCCATCTCTCCGCTGACAGTTCGGAACATACCACTTAGTCGAGCAGCTCTTCTTCTTTCTCTCAATTCTTCCCAACCCAAACATTGCAACATTTTTGTAACGCTACTCTTTTGTCGGAAATCACCCAGAACAAATCGAGCTGCTTTTCTTTGGATTTGTTCCAGTTCTCGAACCAAGTAATCCTGGTGAGTGTCCCATAAAATGGAACCCTACTCTAGTTGGGGTCTTACCAGGGCTTATTTGTCCTTTCCTTTACGTCCTTATTATAAGCCCTAAATACCCTCAATATCATGTGCAGAGATCTGTACCCTTAGTTTATAATCCCATTTTTTGTGATTACCCCAATGAAGATCGTTCCTTATATTGACACTTAGGTACTTACAGTGATCCCCATAAGGATCTTTCACCCCATCAACGCAGTAATTAAGACTGAGATGACTTTTCCTATTTGTGAAACTCACAACTTGACTTTTAACCCCGTTTATCATCATACCATTCCCTGCTATCCATCTCACAACACTGTCGATGTGTTTTCTCAATTGATAGTGTAATAACTTGTAATAAGTGTTATGTTGAAATCTCAATGGGAAGGAGGCGTGATTGCCGAGTAGTATCATCAGTGGATTCTCATCTAAAAAACATGGATCGTATCCTGGCAAGTACATATGGGATTTTTTGAATGATAATTCATGCCTTGTGGTTCGAATTCCCCGTAAAACTGGAGATATTGCGGTTATGATCGCGATATCTACAGCCACGTAAATTACAAGTTTTGTTTCTATCTAGAATTATAGGCAAAAGAGAACAACTCACAATACTCTACAGGAGATGTGTATACTCTCTTACATTACTATTGCCTATATTATAACAAAATCTGGGCTCAACGAAATTAAAGCGTGGTACCTTATAATTTTTTCCGGATAGGTAACGTTTTACGACGACGTGAAGGAAACCTAGACCGAAGCCACGTCACCGACGATCTTTACTAGATAGTGGACAATATATTTAGAAGAAGTAATAATTCCGGCAGAACAGTACTGTAGAGCGCGCAACAATTTACTTCTCTTGGATTAAGGACCCATTCATTTTTACCATCTGATTTACGTTGCACCAAAACAAATAGGTCATATGACGGCGATAGTTTAGGAAAGGGCAAGGAGTGGGAAGGAAGCGGCCGTGGCCTTAATTAAGGTACAGACCCCAGCATTTACCTGGTGCGAAAATGGGAAACAACGGAAAACCATCTTCAGGGCTGCCGATAGGGGGGTTCGAACCCACTATTTCCCGAATGCAAGCTTACAGCTGCGCGACCCTAACCGCAACGCCAACTCGCTGTGTCGAATTATTATCAGAGGTGTGTGACGGTCAAGCATAATTCCGGCCTAAAACTGTCGTACAGAAAAACAGAGCCATATACAAATAATTACGCCCAGAGCTCACTTCTTTCTTACAGAATACACCTTATTGCAACTGTGAGCGCACATCGTTATCTTTGGTACATCTCGATTCGATTTCCGTTTTTACTCTCATTCAGGGAGAATACATCACAAGTACCTGAAATGATCCACCTGTTCCACTTTCGTATTCCCTTTCTGACATTAAATCTTCTTAGCTTTCTTTCCAACTGATATCACTTTAGTTTTGGAAATGTTAACATTCTCACTGCAGACCGATTGTTTGATTGCCTCTAATAAACTACATTTGTTCTCATAATACCCCATGATATGAAATGGCGTATGGCTTTTAGCGACGGGAGTGTCCGAAGACAATTTCGGCTCGCCAGATGCAGGTCATTTGAGTTGACTCCCGTAGGCGACCTGCGCGTCGTGATGAGGATGAAATGGTGATGAAGACGACACATACTCGCAGCCCCCTGCCAGCGGAATTAACCAATATTATGGTTAAAATTCCCGACCCTGCCGGGAATCGAACCCGGGACCCCTATAAGGCCAGCATGCTAACTATTTAGCCATTGAGCCGGACATAATCCCCCATAATCCTGGGGAACATTGCAACATAAGGCATCTAAAGAACTTTCTTAGTTTTAGGAATCGTAAAGATATGTTGTAGATGAAAGATATGGTATCAGTGTTGTATTTCGGTTTGACCTTTATTTACCATTTGGACTTCCCCTTCACTCTTTCAATACAAAGAGTTGTAGGACAGCATCCACAAGGAAATGATTCCTCTGAAGTAAATGTTCCCTGTGCTATGTTGCATAATGTTCAACACCTTTGCGAGGGATATTCCAGTGGGGCTTCACCATCTTAAATGGCTAGAGACGTGACAATCCTTAACCATTTACGTGCAAACAATACACTGGACACATTGTCTATCATAACGTGCGTGCCCATGCAAACCGTATAATCATTTACGATGAGGGCGTTTCAATTGTGGATGCTACGCACAGAATTTGGAGACTCGTGAATCTGTATCCCAGTACCTGCATTGTCTTTCTTTCTTTCTTTCTTTCTTTCTTTTACGAGCCGGGCTGAGTGGCTCAGACTGTTGAGGCCCTGTCCTTCTGACCTCAACTTGGCAGGTTCTATCCTGGTTCAGTCCGGTGGTATTTGAAGGTGCTCAATATGTCAGCCTCGTTTCGGTAGATTTACTGGCACGTGAAAGGACTCCTGCGGGACTAAATTCCGGCACCTCAGTGTCTCCGAAAACTATAAAAGTAGTTAGTGGGACGTAAAGCCAATTACATTATTATTATGATTGTGATTATTATATTTATTATTATTATTATTATTATTATTATTATTATTATTATTATTATTATTATTATTATTATTATTATTATTATTATTATTATTATTATTATTATTATTATTATATATTTTACGCTTTTCTTCACTTGAATACAAAAGTCACCTCATGGCTAGGACAACCCATTAAGAACCTTGGTTTACCAAAATGACTGCTACCAAGTCAGGTGGCCTGCAGATATTAAGGCGCAACGTGATCAGCGTAAACAAATTGTTCTTTTCTTAAGTCACCTCTTTAGTATGGGATTAGCCCTGGTATTATCGGCCTAGTGCCAAGTAGGTCTTAATCAAAGTGTATTAGGAGTGCAAGTTCGCCTCCTCTCAAATTGTTCCCTTAGAGGTCATTTAATTAACCTTCTTTTCATTTTATAGACCTCAGTAGATTGGGTATTTTACCCCTGTGTTTATGTCCGTTGAGGACAACTTGAAGGTGGAGTTTGGTGTGGCCTGGGAGAGGCTTAAATTTGAGAGCGAGTGGCTCTTTTGAAAATTGAGTGTTGTATGCCTCGTGGAGGCTTTTCAGTGTAATTTGGAGCTAGGGCTCCTAGGCATGAATGGGGTTTTCTGCCCCTCTGTTGAAACTTGTGTTTGGAGGTAAAACTGAGCTGATTGCCCAGGCATTGTGTTTTCAGGGCTCGAAGCCCAAATCCTGTAAATATTGTAACTACCCTTTGACTTGCTACTTTGTACCTGCCATGCTTGTTATTTCTTTGTTTTTGAAAAGAAAATATAACCTGGTTAAATTTTAATTAATTTTACTTTAGTAGCTTGAGACCCGTTCACCACCCCGCACCTTCTTTCACGCATAACTACCACAAAAACACGGTAACAATAATAATAATAATAATAATAATAATAATAATAATAATAATAATAATAATAATAATAATAATAATAATAATAATAATAATTGTTGTTGTGTTACCTGTTCTCAGTTGCTATTAAAATGAAATGAATTTGGAGATATACTGGGATTTCCTGCCATTTCAACTAGACTATTGTACAGTGACAATAAATAATGGTCAGCACACTGGCCTTCGGTTCACAAAGCACCGGCTTCGAGTCTCAGCTGAGCGAAGGTTTATTTAACTGCACTTGGTTGATTCCTCTGGCTCGAGGACTGGGTGTTTGTGTTCATCTTAATACACTTCTCTTCACACACACACACACACACACACACACACACACACACACACACATACACACACACACACACACACACACACACACACACACACACACACACACACACAAAAGGAGCCACACTACCAACCACCACAGAAATACGCACTCCTGATTACATTCCTCCTCCTAAAGTTTGCGTCAGGAAGGGCATGGGCATTCGACCAAATCAAATGGTGACCGAATAAAGTAGAAAAAAGGCCAGAGGGAAGAATAAGATACTGACGATAAACAAGAATTAAAATAATATTGTATTCGCATTGTATTCTCATCAACGATCCAGGAACACTGTATCGGGTTACTACTATAGGCTTGCTAATTACTAGGGCTACCGGGCGAGTTGGCCGTGCGTGTAGAGGCGCGCGGCTGTGAGCTTGCATCCGGGAGATAGTAGGTTCGAATCCCACTATCGGCAGCCCTGAAAATGGTTTTCCGTGGTTTCCCATTTTCACACCAGGCAAATGCTGGGGCTGTACCTTAATTAAGGCCACGGCCGCTTCCTTCCAACTCCTAAGCCTTTCCTATCCCATCGTCGCCGTAAGACCTATCTGTGTCGGTGCGACGTAAAGCCCCTAGCAAAAAAAAAAAATACTAGGGCTAGTACATGGGAAAACTTCTGATAACCTTCTCTTGAGAACAGTTCTTCAGTAGTGTCCTCTAGAAGAGAAAGTTCACACTTCTTACTTCAAGCAAAACAAAAACACATCAAAAATGACACAGTTCAAAAACTCAAAAGTTTCCACATGGTGACATCTTTTGAGAAGGTAGCGAATTAATAGCGTATATAAAGTTCAGACTTCCTCCAGCAGAGGAGTTTCAACTGGCGCAAATTTTAAATTAGCGGCGTGGAGGTGTACCGCCCGGTACAGACCTCCCCCCCCCAAAAGTACCTCCAGGGGTGACACATGAAATCTGTTTGAAACAAGGTCCAAGTTATGCTGTGGATATGAAGATTGATTGCAGAAGCATTTATAAGATTTCTTAATTTGGTTTGATTCAGTTTCAAAATTTTGTTGTTGCAGGTGAAGTAAAGTCTTTATATTTGTAGAAGTTGAATTTCTGAAGATAAACTTTTAATACTTAGAGGTGAAGAAAATTTTGCAATTGCCAACAAATATTGCTGTGGAATTCCCAAGTGTAGTCATTGCTTATCGTAACTGTCCATGTAGTTGATGTTGATTAAGATGAATGGCCAGACCGGCCGTTGCAGCTTGCGTCCAAAGGGAGGCCGCTCGGACCCCTCAAGTACCCTGAGATACCGCTCGCCCGCACTATGAGGGGAGCAGAGTGTTGAAACACGCCGCGCCCGCGGTGAACATATACAGGCTGCGGGCAAGTAGCAGGTCGTGCGCCGCGCATCAGCCTTGGCCGGGAGGAGAGCTCCGGCTCGCCGTGCACCTGACGTCCTCGCTGGAGAAGAGGGGGCCCGTCCTCTGCCCCAGTTGCTGCACGGCGCCGCGCGGCTGCGGGGGCACTGAAACATTAAAGCTAGGCGGCAGAATTGTGTTGGACCATCATCTTTTTGAGGGCACAGGCTTGGTGAAGAGGTTGAGGGGTCAGCGGCGTGCAGATGTCCATGGCATTTAATATAATTCAGCCACAGTGTGTGTTGGAGCAGGAGACGGGAGCGTGGTAATGGCCGAGGCAAGGACAGGATGGCAGTTTAACAAATCGGGGGAGGTTTCACACAAATGCTTACATATAAAACAAAATATTATAGAAGGGGCAGAAAGCCTTAAAAGTGAAACTCAAAAAAAAATATAACCTTCATATTCCTTTCAAAATAATATGAAGCAAGTTAACACGGAAATTACACCGGTTTCACCTGTGACAGGTGAACCCTAAATATCCTCTCGGTGGCTGGATTGCTTACTAACAACGTAACTGGCGTAAGAAAATCGAGAATGATACAAGGCCCATGAAATCTGGGGGCAAGCTTGCCCGCGGGAACAAAGTTCTTGACCATCACCTGGTCACCTACATTCAAAGTGGAGGGTCTCCGTCCACGATCATACCTTTCCCTAACCTTTTCATGAGATACCTTAAGATTGGCTTTAGCCTTCTTCCAAAGATCTTTAATGTTGTCCGGATCTATTGTCTCGGGTAGAATGTCACTCAGAGACCAGAGGTTAGAGAGCGGCGAGTTGGGAACAAACTTGAACATCAAAGAAGCTGGAGTAAATTTATGTGATTCATGAACCGCCGAATTCAAAGCAAAAGCTAACCAATGCAGGGACGTGTCCCACCTGGAATGATCATCATGATGATAGGCAATAAGTGCGGACCTGAGATTACGATTAACCCGTTCAGCCAGAGATGGTTGAGGGTAATAAGCAGAAGTAGTTACATGAGAGATGGATAAGTCAAAACAGAATTTACGAAATAAATTAGATGTAAAAGCCTTAGCATTATCAGATACAATATATTGGCACGGACCAAAAGAAGCAAAAATAGAATTTAGGCAAGTAATGGTGGACTGAGCGGTAGCCAGCTTAGTCGGAAATAACCAGGAAAATCTGGTAAAACCATCTACACATACAAAGATGAATTTGTTGGCATTTCCCTTCGACTGGGGGAAGGGTCCTACATAATCAATATACAGGCGTTCCATGGGGCGCGATGCTTGATGCGAAGACAAAAGGCCTACCTTGGTGGACATGGTGGGTTTACTGAGCAAACAAGATTTACAAGCTTTTACAAGTTCACGGATTTCACCGTCCATACCTTTCCAGATGAACATTTCACGAATCTTTTCACGAGTTTTAAATATTCCCAGATGCCCCCCCCCCCCAATGGGGTCTCATGATAGTATTTGAAGATCATAGGCACAAGGACAGCTGGAACGACAACCTTCATCATCTTGTCATGCCTCGAAGGGCAACATAAAACAACATTCCTCAGAACATAAGGGACGACATGTTCCCCAGAAGAAAGGGTTTCCATTATCGGAGCCAGCGTCGGATCTTCATGTTGGTATTTCTCGATATCCCTAAAGAGCATGGGGGCATCCGTTAAGATGGCATTAACATCAGATAGTATGGACTCGGGAGGTGATGAACTGTCGACCGGTTCTTGGGTCTCGACGTCGTTTGAAAACATACGGGCTATACGACCAGTACGACGCGGCCTACCTAAGACCCAGCTTAAGGCTTGATTATCTGTCTCCAGGTCGAATTTAACATGTTCCAGATAGAGACGGAACTTCTCTAAGGCGAATAAGACTGCCAAACCTTCTAGCTCATATATGGAATACTTGGCTTCTTGAGCCGACAAGGTCCTAGATGCATAGGCGATGGGTCGCCTCCCTAGTTCAGTCTCTTGAAGAAGGACTGCCGCTACTGCTGACGACGACGCGTCGGTTTGGACGATGAATTTCTTCGAGAAATCAGGCATAGCAAGTACAGGGGCATTACAAAGAGCTAATTTAAGGTCTTCAAAAGCGGCTTGTTGAGAAGGTCCCCACTCGAATTTGATGCCTTTCCTACGAAGAAGGTTTAAGGGGGCCGCTCTATTAGCGAAGTTAGGAATAAACTTCCTGAAGAAATTCACCATACCAATAAACCTGGCGATGCCTTTGATGTCCTTGGGAGGTTTAAAATCACGGATGGCCTGTGTTCTAGAATGATCGACGGCTACACCATCAGGTGACACAATATGCCCTAGGAAAGACATAGAGGGCTTAGCAAAGGCAACCTTGGACAACTTAACAGTTAACCCAGCTTTACGAAGGCGATCGAGAACTTCTCGCAGATGATCTAGATGCTCTTCAAAAGTCTCTGAAAATACGACGACATCATCCAAGTAGTGATATAAGTACTCAAATTTGATGTCGGAGAAGACCCTATCTAGCAGCCTAGTGAGTACAGCTGCTCCCGTGGGTAGCCCGAAAGGCACGCGGTTGTATTCATATAAATTCCAGTCCGTGGCAAACGCTGTAAGGTGTTTAGACTCTTCGGCAAGGGGAATTTGATTATAGGCCTGATTCAAGTCCAAGATAGTAAAGAACTTGGCCTTACGAAACCATGAAAAACAAGAATGAAGGTCGGGAAGGGGCACAGATTGTAACACCACCTTCCGATTGAGAGCCCTGTAATCAATGACAGGCCTGAAGCCCCCTTGGGGTTTCGGGACTAGAAAAATAGGCGAGGAATACGCTGACTGAGAGGGCCTAATAATACCATCCTTCAACATCTGATCGATAATTTCTTTCAGAGCCTTCATTTTAGGTGGAGATAGCCTATACGGTGGAAAACGGACAGGAATCGAATCCGTGACCTCAATTTTGTATTCTATCAGGTCAGTAACACCAAGAGTATCAGAAAACACCTCTGGAAACGACTGACACAGCTTACGAATACTATCAGCCTGCTCCTCAGGTAGATGTCTAAGGTCTAACAACATCTCATCCTGGGTAGGCGAAATAGAAGAACATGATGCAGAATTACACTTTAATAAAGGGATGCTACAATTAGAGGCAAATTTGAAAGTGCAAGACCTACTCTGAAGATCGAGCACAAGACCAGTGTGAAAAATAAAGTCCGCTCCCAATATAATGGGGCAAGACAAGAGCTTGGCCACAAACAATTTAACTTTCCAAGTGAATTTAAAAATACGAATTTTGACCAATAAGGAACCTAGAATTTCTAATGGGGAAGAATTAGCCGAAACATATTGAACAGGAGATGAGACATAGTCAGGTAGTTTACAAACAGATTTCAATTTAGAATACCATTCAGCCGAAATAATCGAACAAACACTGCCTGAATCTAAGAGAGCTGTAATAGGCTCGTTATTTAACTCAATCTTAAGAAAAGGAACCGGTGCGGGGGAATCCGCCGCAATCCTAAGACACTCTTTGGGACCTTCAAAAGATAAATTTGAAAATTGCTCGTTCCCTGAATTTACAACCTGTTTACCAGGGGCTGAGTCTCGGGAAGATGGATTAGTCGACTCAGCCGAAGCCACTAGTCACTTTTTATTATTGGCATAGGTAGAATTTGCACCAGAAGTTGAGCAGGAGGGGGTGCTATTTGAGTTTGGGCAATTCTTGGCGATATGTGAGAAAGCCCCACATTTAAAACAGCCTTGTGCTGAACCAGCTCCATTATTTGCCCTACTAGTTTTGACCAATGGACATTTATTGCGAAGGTGGTCAGGCGACCCGCAAGCATAACATTTACGGGGTGTGACTGGTTGGCGAGGTGGAGGCCGAGTATTACTAAACGAAGGAGGGGGTTCTTTTGCCACACGCAAAGAATCGGCGTACCTAACTCCTTCCGCTGAGACGGCCAACGCTTCAAGTTCAGAGAAAGTTTGCGGGCACGCCGCGAAACACAAGTATGACCTATAAGGTGGTGAAATACCTTCCACAATAGCTTGTACAATTTGATCCTCAGGGAAGTGAAGAGCAAACACCCTAGTATAAAACTTAATGTCTTGTATGAAATCAGCCAAGTTCTCATCCAATCGCTGTACACGATAATAGTACTTCTGAATCAGAGAAGACCTCGCGCGGGCGGGAATAAAATTTGCAAGCAAGTGTGCATGAAAATCTTCAATAGATGACTGTTCGGCTATGGCTCTTACTAATTTGTCAGAAAGAATACCAATTGCATAAGGATAGATAATTTGCAAAATTTGACATGGAGAAAGAGAAAACACAAGGGCATGATCCTGAAATTCAACTAGAAATCTTAAAAATGAAATTACTTCACTGGTGGTATTAACCGAAAACTTAGAGATACCTCTGAGCAACATTGCCAATGGGTGAGGCATGCTGCTAAACCCGGGTGACATAGTAGGTAAAGGTTTCAATGGCAAGGAAGTTAATTCAGAACGGATGTTACTCAACGATGCACGGCGTTCAGATTCGTTGTCCAATGGGGCAGAGATAGTTTGAGCGGCGATGGTTTTCCTATTAACTTCTCCCTTATGAGGCTCTTCCTCGCTACCTACATTCACTGTGGTGGGTAGATCGCTTTTGGGAGGAACCTCCCCTGTTAACAATTGAGTGACCTTGCTAGATAATTCAGACATATTTTCAAGCAGCGTACTAGCTTCCTTCTTCTGAACGTCATTCAACTTTAGAGACAACAGATCGTTAACTCTATTGGAAAAATGAAACAGCCTAGCTTGCACACGCTTAATTTGATTAGGAGAAGGATCATTTTCATCAAAAAAACTAACTACAGAAGCTAGCCCAGTAATATTCTCCGTGATCGTGGAAAGAGAGTCGTCAATTACTTTCTCTCCCAAATTGGGGATGGAAATGGGCAAATCTAGGGACTCTCTAAGCTTGTTTGTGTCTACTGCAACCGTGCCTCCAGATTGTACATTTCTAATAGTCAATTCATAGATCAACTCCTCCTTGCGCAAATAGTTAAGATGGAGAACATCGCGAGGGCCGGGCATGGTGACAGAACAATTTTGAAAAACTCAAAAGATTCCAGCAACTGGGAAAATAGTTAGAGTTCGGAACAAAACAATGTTTAGCCGTCAAAAGGGGCTAAATTGAGACCCATTCAACCACGCTCTGCTACCACTTGTTACCGTGTTTTTGTGGTAGTTATGCGTGAAAGAAGGTGCGGGGTGGTGAACGGGTCTCAAGCTACTAAAGTAAAATTAATTAAAATTTAACCAGGTTATATTTTCTTTTCAAAAACAAAGAAATAACAAGCATGGCAGGTACAAAGTAGCAAGTCAAAGGGTAGTTACAATATTTACAGGATTTGGGCTTCGAGCCCTGAAAACACAATGCCTGGGCAATCAGCTCAGTTTTACCTCCAAACACAAGTTTCAACAGAGGGGCAGAAAACCCCATTCATGCCTAGGAGCCCTAGCTCCAAATTACACTGAAAAGCCTCCACGAGGCATACAACACTCAATTTTCAAAAGAGCCACTCGCTCTCAAATTTAAGCCTCTCCCAGGCCACACCAAACTCCACCTTCAAGTTGTCCTCAACGGACATAAACACAGGGGTAAAATACCCAATCTACTGAGGTCTATAAAATGAAAAGAAGGTTAATTAAATGACCTCTAAGGGAACAATTTGAGAGGAGGCGAACTTGCACTCCTAATACACTTTGATTAAGACCTACTTGGCACTAGGCCGATAATACCAGGGCTAATCCCATACTAAAGAGGTGACTTAAGAAAAGAACAATTTGTTTAACGTTAACGAGAATAGGTTGAGAAAAATAAGTTCACCTCAAAACAATATGAGTGGGAGCTCGAGACGGTTAGCACTCTCTATCCCAGTATGTAGCTTTAAAAGAGAATATATGAAAAGAGTAGTTACATTTAGGAAAAGGTTACATGGTGGAACGCTTAGAACCCGCCCCGAGAGTTAAACTGCTGAGCAAGCAAAGAAAGAAGTTATTAATCGGCCATTACCTTGTTGTTGACCGCTGCCGAGGAAAGAGGCGCTTCCCGCCTCCTGCTATGTACTTAATACACTGAAAGATGGAACAGAAGTGTCCCGGAGACCCTAAAATCAGCAGTTTATATCCTCTCGCGGAAGGTTCTAGGTGTCAGGGGAATGAAAACACCCTCCCACAAACTTTTTATTGGGTAGGATACAGCAACATATTCAAGTTGGGGGAAGATACCTACGATTGGTCAGAAATTAATAACAGAAATTCGGGATTGGTTAAATGCAAAACAAGGGGAAAGAGAGGGGTATACAGCCAACTTAAACAATAACTGAAAAAATTTTAGCAAAGACAAACATTTGAAATAAAAATTTCTCCAACAAAATAGTTCTTTGACTTCGCACTAGGGTGCACTATTGTTGATTTTCAGTAGTGTCCTCTAGAAGAGAAAGTTCACACTTCTTACTTCAAGCAAAACAAAAACACATCAAAAATGACACAGTTCAAAAACTCAGAAGTTTCCACATGGTGACATCTTTTGAGAAGGTAGCGAATTAATAGCGTATATAAAGTTCAGACTTCCTCCAGCAGAGGAGTTTCAACTGGCGCAAATTTTAAATTAGCGGCGTGGAGGTGTACCGCCCGGTACAATTATTATTATTATTATTATTATTATTATTATTATTATTATTATTATTATTATTATTATTATTATTTTACCGGGAGGTACTCTACAATTCCGCACATTTAAAATAAGCACCTTAAGGAACTCTATCTGTCTAACAAAATGTGAAACAACTAATGCATGAAGTTGGGACATTGACCAGAAGATGTCACCATTGAATTATTGAACAATGTGTTATTTTGAAGTTGCCTAAACTGTCTGTATTTATTTGTTTTGTTTTGGTTTACGTCAAGAAGTTTGAACTTTTCTCCATCGATGCCATTACAAAAAAACTGACGTAATGCACTCTGGTGCAAGGTAAAAGAATTAGTGATTTAAAGAAGATTTGTGTTCTTATGTTTTCTCAAGTAAATTAATGTTCATTTATTTTGATATTTCAAGGTTTGTAAGACTTCCTTCTCATCCCGCCAGCATTTGAATCTGGCCAATAACAATTTTCTGTAATTATTTTTCAGCCAATCTCTGGCTTCTTGTAGGTTTCTGGCTTAACCAATAAAATTGAGAGGATGTGTCCGGATTTAGTCCAGAACCCTCTCGAACCGTCCCCTCGGGTATATAAGTTGAGGCTTTTCTGGTTACCTTGTCTTATTGATCGTCGTCTTACTGAGTGTGTGTGTGTGTTTAGACAGGAGGCGGGGCGCCTCAGTGTTCGCCAGGCAGTTCAACAGCCAAGGTAATGGCCACCAATCTTATTTTTCTGTAGCTACCACCATAGACGTACACGAGGGGAAGGTCCCAATTTCTAACCATGCAACCACCTGTTTTCTAAAATATGAACCTTCTTTCGGCTAATGTAAAATTTCATAAAGTCTTTAACGGTAAATGGGGGATAGGGAGTGATTACCCTCTCGAGTTCCCCTTCAATTTATCTTGAGGTGACTACGATTTTGTACCATTTTTCTCCTGTAAATTACCAAGTAACTTGTTCTTCTAGTCACCTCAGTAGTGTGGGATTAGCCTCTGCATCATCGGGCCACAAGCCCAAGTAGGATTTAAAACCGAGTCTTCAAGGAGCGCAAGTGTACGCCTCCATACATTTTGTGTTAGGGCCAGTAATTTAACCTGTTTTTCTTTTCCACTAAGGCCCAGTAGTTTGGGTAATAGATACCCCTGTGTGCAAATTGTAAATTGTCAATTGGGCCTAGAGAGGCCAGAAATATGTAGGATTTTTGGTGTACTGTTGCCTTAAGTGGGCTGTAAGAAAATGGGAGCACAGTCTTATTGGTTTAAGTTGGAGAGCATGTAAGCTCTTTTCTGTAACTGTAATATTGAGGGGTGCCTCCGGAAGGCTGTACATGTGTATTGGTTGGAGCAAGGTGCTCTGTCTTGGGAGATTTCTCTCCTTATCTATGTAAATGCTACTTTGGCGGCATTGTAATCTTAAATTAGGTGCTTGAAGCCCAAATGTCTTAAATTCTCTATTCTGGTATTTAAATTGCCATTGTATCTGATACATTGGTTTTCCTTCGCCAAGTGAAAACTTCCTTGAATTTTGAGATCGTAGATAGACCCATTCAAGGCCGCGCCTTCTTCCACCTCTCTGCAATCCACAAAAACCTGGTAAGTATTATTATTATTATTATTATTATTATTATTATTATTATTATTATTATTATTATTATTATTATTATTATTATTATTGTTATTGTTATTATTATTATTATTATTACCTATACCGTATAGGAGTTCGATGTTTTTGAAGATTGTCGCCTGGAGCGTAGCGTGGCATTGTGTGGAAGTGAAACATAGATAGTAACTAGCTCAGAAAGGAAGATAATTATAAGTTTCTGAAATGTGGTGTTAGAGAAGAATGCCGAAGGTGACATGGATAGATCAAATTACAAATGGAAAACTGAATCGACTTGGTGTGAGGAGAATAATTTGGCTAAAATTGACCAGAAGAATAGATAGAATGATAGGACACATCTTAAAACACCCAGGACTTGATCAGTTTGACTTTGATGGAAGTGTAGGCTGTCAGAAGAGTAGGAGTAGACCAAGGCATGAATATGACTAACAAATTAGAATAGATGTAGGATGCAGTGGCTTGTATGTAGAAATGAGAAGATTAGCTCGGAGTAGGGTGGCATGAAAAGATGCATCAAACCAGTCTAAGGGCTGGTGACACAAACAACAACAACAACAACAACTGTTGTTATACTACCTGTGGCTAGCCCTATTCCTACATATATACAGAATTTTTGCATCTGACTCTAAGTTCAGACCAAGAGTAAAATGTAGCCTCTGAGTCTCATTTATGGCAGTGACAGATGCCGAGTTGCCGGAATATTTCCTACAGGCGTTCTTTTACGTACTGTGCGAAGCTGATTTATTTCAGGAACTTCAAACACCAAAGGACTGAGCCGGAATCAAGCCCGGCAAGTTGAGCTCAGAAGGCCAGCGTTCTACTCAGCCCGGTATTATTATATTATTACAATTGATTTACGTCCGACCGACAGAGATAGGTCTTATGGCGACGATGGGATAGGAAAGGCCTAGGAGTGGGAAGGAAGTGGCCGTGGCCTTAATTAAGGTACAGCCCCAGTATTTGCCTGCTGTGAAAATGTGCATATAAGTCTCTGGTAAGACCCCAACTAGAGTATGGTTCCAGTGTATGGGACCCTCACCAGGATTACCTGATTCAAGAACTGGAAAAAAATTCAAAGAAAAGCAGCTCGATTTGTTCTGGGTGATTTCCGACAAAAGAGTAGCGTTACAAAAATGTTGCAATGTTTGGGTTGGGAAGAATTGAGAGAAAGAAGAAGAGCTGCTCGACTAAGTGGTATGTTCCGAGCTGTCAGCAGAGAGATGGCGTGGAATGACATTAGTAGACGAATAAGTTTGAATGGCGTTTATAAAAGTAGGAAAGATCACAATATGAAGATAAAGTTGGAATTCAAGAGGACAAACTGGGGCAAATATTCATTTATAGGAAGGGGAGTTAGGGATTGGAATAACTTACCAAGGGAGATGTTCAATAATTTTCCAATTTCTTTGCGATCATTTAAGAAAAGGCTAGGAAAGCAACAGATAGGGAATCTGCCACCTGGGCGACTGCCCTAAATACAGATTAGGATTGATTGATTGATTGAAACCACGGAAAACCCTCTACAGGGCTGCCGACAGTGAGGTTCGAACCAACTATCTTTCGAATGTACGTGACCCAAATCACACAGCCACTTGCTCGGTATTATTATTGGTGGTAGTTGAAGCAGTAAGTCGAAAACTGATTACCGGTATTTGTTTGAAGTGATGAAGATGTCATGAAATAGACCCGTTCCTACTGAAAAAATACACGTTATACTTACTGCACAATTCCATAGGAAAGATTAAAGTGAGGAGCTTGGGTCAAGTAAGTGAAAGTATTTTATAGCAATATCAGACCCAGCTAGGGGCCCCGTGATTACAAACCCCCGTTCTCAAATTGAGAGCCGCGTGGTAATCCCAATTCTTGTCGCCTGTTACGCTAGGCCGGTTATACCGTGGATATATTCTATGTTCCCACCCACAGGAGTGAGAATGGATCAAATGCAATGTTGTCTCAAAGCATAATTCCCTGCACTTCTTTATCAATACTGTATCAGAAACATGAAGGAAATGGGTACCACTAAACACAAGGAATGATGGAAGGGAGGAATGAAGAAAAAAAGTGAAAAGTGGGGAAATTTTAATATATTCTAACCGCGCATGAAAATGTAGTTTGGCGTGATCTAATTTCCGGAGTGGGTTTAAGCGCTACAATGCTGTTGGTTGTATGATTGGCGAAATTTTGAAAATTAATGGTAAAACGAGTTCTTGGCTCATGGTAGAAGGAGTTTTGGGTTCAAGGTAATTACAAGGATTAGACTAGTAGGCTACAATTGGTCACCACCGCTGTTCATAGTTTACGTGGATCACTTACTGGAAAGTATGTCCGACTCGTTGGCTGAATGGTCAGCGTACTGGCCTTCGGTTCAGAGGGTCCCGGGTTCGATTCCCAGCCAGGTCGGGTATTTTAACCTTAATTGGTTAATTCCAATGCCTCGGGCACTGGGTGTGTTTGGCGCATTCAACATTAGAAATCATCCTAAGTAGGGCCCTCATCTTCACAGACATGCAGGTCGCCTAATAGGCCGTCTACTAGAAAAAGACCTGCACCAGGCCTCTCCGGCCTCTCCGGAAGCCAAGCGCCATTAATTAATTACTGAAAGGTATACAATGAGTGGGTGCTAATTAATCAGGTAGTTTGGTCAATGTCTTAGAATTAATAATAATAATAATTTCGTGTGGCTATTTCTAGCCGAGTGCAGCCCTTGTAAGGCAGACCCTCCGATGAGGGTGGGCGGCATCTGCCATATGTAGGTAACTGCGTGTTATTGTGGTGGAGGATAGTGTTATGTGTGGTGTATGAGTTGCAGGGATGTTGGAGACAGCACAAACGCCCAGCCCCCGGGCCATTGGAATTAACCAATTAAGGTTAAATTCCCCGACCCGGCCGGGAATCGAACCCGGGACCCTCTGAACCGAAGGCCAGTACGCTGACCATTCAGCCAACGAGTCGGACTCTTAGAATTAATGACAGATTCTGTTGAAAGCCTACAGTAGCTTGAAACGAAATCCAATGAGTGTGATAAGACAGTTGGCATTTCCAAGACCAAGGGGGTAAGAAACTGGAGAGGATTAGGCCTAATGTCAGATATGGAATACGAAAATTGTATAGGTAGATCATTTCAAGTACTTAGGATGTGCACTCTCACTGGATGGTAATATAAGAGAAATTTAACAAAGTGTAGCAAATAAAAAATCAAATGCTAAGTTAGGGATAAACTCGATCTACGAAACTACGCATATGAACCGGGTTCACGTAAGGCGAGTGGAGGAGGATGAGTTACCTAGGAGGTAATGTACACTGCCATGGAGAGGAAGAGAAGCAGAGGAAGACCAAGACGACGATAGTTAGATTAACTTTTAATGAGTTATTGGTAAGAGCCCTAGAACTACACCAGGCCACGGAGCTTGTTACAAATAGAGGATTGCCGAGGAGTTTAGTTCATTGACAGAAGCTCACAGGAATGGCTTACTTCTTTGAAGTTTATTTTACGTCGCACCGTCTGAGACAGGTGTTACGGCAGCGATGGGATAGGCCAGGGAATTAAGCGACCGTTACCCACCATGTACCGGATGCAAGCTAACAGCTACACGGCCCGAATCACGCGGTCAACTAACTCGATGTATGTATGTATGTATGTATGCATAGAAGTCTGCTCAAGATGAAGATATCCATCGAGATTTGAAGAGGCTTGGTATGATGACTCGGTAAGGGGTTGTCAATAAGTCCTTAGGTTCTCCTGACTCATCCTGACTCAGCTTTAATTTCTGAAGGCTGTAAAGCTATTTTTATTACTATACTCAGTGTTATATAAGGCTTTCTCCGGAGCTTTGTGCGTATAATTCACATTAATTCAAGTCTGCAGCTATGACTTTAGTAGAAATGAATGTGTCTTCAAGTAACAAAGCATCGTCCTTTAAGCTCTCACAATGAAATTCGACTAAGAGAATTATATAAACGTAAATAAAATCTGAGAGAGGCTGAGGAAAAGAAAGAATGTGCTGAATTAACACATAGCAGCTAATTTTACGCATAACATTGAGTGTTTTCTTTGTTCCTACTGCTCGTGTTTGTCCTTGATTTAGAGAGGAGAGACCTCTTGGTAAAGCCTGTGTACCCAAGTGCTCTTGATTATTTTAAAGCGGAAGCCATTATCTTGTCAGTTTCGACTAAGTTAATAGAATATAAACGTCGAGTTTTCCAGTCTGTCGAAAGGGTTTTTGTTTTTGTTTTTTGGACAGGGAAGGTGCTGGGAGTGGAAATGAAGATACCGTGGCCTTGGTTAAGGTACAGTAACAGCATTTGCCTACTGTGAAGATGGGGAAACTACGGAAAACCATCTTCAGGGCTGCCAATAGTGGGGTTAGAACACACTATCTCCCGAATGCAAGCTGAAGGGTACGTGACCCAATCCACGCAACCACTTGTTCAGTCTGCCAAAATTATTTTAAGATTAATATATATTAAAATACCTGGTGTTACTTTTAAGACTTAAATTTAACTTAAATTACAGTATATCAATTTTTAATGACTAATTTTGTTAGTAATTTATTTAAATTCATCGTTAATTTTATTAATTTATTTACTTTTAACTATTTAATATTTTATATTTAGATTGTAATCAAAATATGCTTAAGCGTAAGAGAGGGCCTCGAGCCCTAACTTCGCCTCTGAACAGGGCACTAATAAATAATTAATTAATTAATTAATTAAAAGGAGACATTTAATTTATAACAGAATATACCTGAAAAAAGAAAAAGTAAACTGAACGGAATGGCCGCGCATGTTATCTCGCTTTGGCTATGAACCAACTTCTGCATTCGGGAGACACGTGGATTCGAACCTGACCGTCGGCAGCCCGGAAGATGGTTTTCCGTGGTTCCCCATTTTCACACCAGGCAAATGCTGGAGCTGTACCTTTATTAAGGCCACGGCCGCTTCCCTCCCATTCCTAGCCCTTTCCTATCCCGTCGTCGCCATAAGATCTATCTGTGTCGTTGCAACGTAAAGCAGATTCGAAATAGTCTATATATAATTCCAAGCACAAAGGTTTTCATTTATTATACTACTATACAGTAGTCTATAATATTTATATTTATATTTATATTTATATTTATATTTATATTTATATTTATATTTATATTTATATTTATATTTATATTTATATTTATATTTATATTTATATTTATATTTTTTTAGTTTCCCTGCAATCTAGATTGACAGAGATAAAGAGTACCAGAAATTAATGAGGTCGCAAGGCATTCCAGAGGGCGGGAGGGGTTCCTACCTAGTTCCTACCTAGAAAATCGGTCACTCTTTAATCTTTACTTTCACTTCCACAGTCTTAATTTGTGACTTAATACAGGTACAATTAAGAGTTACGAAAAATTTCCTAGTAACGCTGGAGCATTTGTTAAAAGAAATGGTCTGACTGCTCAGCCTTTGTTGCATTCCTAACTCTGAATTGAACCAGTTCTTCTGCCGCTTTTGCGCAAAACCTGCTGCGGTCGTGGATGCGAACTTTGTCGCACACAAGAGCTTGGCTCTGTTTTACGGTCAGATGTTCTTCCTGACGCTAACCGTATGTGAAGAGATGTATTCACTATGCGTTTCTATGGTATATGAATTGAACTGGATTGGATTGAACTGAATTGAATTTATTGATTGCAATTTGCCACTGAGGTTAAGTCACTTTATGTTGCATTTACATTGAATATAATACATAGAACAGGAAAAGAATCAACAAGAAAATTAAATTTTAGTTTGAAAGCTGAAGAACAATCGTAAACATTATAACATATTGTATACTACACAAAAATGTATACAGTGGGTTACGGCAAGCATTACAAACAATGCCGGGCTGTGCGGCTCAGATGGTTGAGGCGCTGGCCTTCTGACCCCTACTTGGCTGTTTCGATCCTGGCTCAGTCCCCGTGGTATTTAAAGGTGCTCAAATACGTCAGCTTCGTGTCAGTAGATTTACTGGCACGTAAAAGAACTCATGCGAGACTAAATTTCGGCACCTCGGCGTCTCCGAAAACCGCAAAAGAAGTTAGTGGGACGTAAAGCGATTAACATTATTATTATTATTATTATTATTATTATTATTATTATTATTATTATTATTATTATTATTATTATTATTATTAATTACAAACATTGAAATTGTTTGCTATAAGGAGCTATGCTCATAATTAGGGAGCGGATTTTTATGTGTTAAAAATGTGAAAAATATTTATTTTTTATGTGCTGAAAAACTTCAAAATATGTGATAAAAATTTATTTTCCTTTAAATATCACATAACTAGTCGCGCTCAAGAAGTAAATAAGTATAATGTTTTGTATTAGAATATGGTGCTACCAAACGTGCTCCTTAAGGCAAAATGATGTCTGTGTATGGAAACGTGCTGTATGGTATATTAATTTTTGATATGCCAGAGTAGATATTATGAATAGTTATTTTTTAAAGGTAATGTTTTGTTTAAATATGGCAAAAGCAACCTATCATCTTTGAAAAAATAGTACCAGTTCGTACTCACCCATCACACGCTGGAATATTAGTTGCTAGAAGTAGTCTCAGAATTGCAATGAACAACAAAGGTCATCTCCAAACTGTCCATCACAAATGCATGCCGATTATCTCTAAAGAACGCCTTACACTGCCAAAACTATCGCTCCACATCACAGGAAGTCAGACGAGCATAGTTAAAGAGAGGAATGTCACCAACAATAACGCCATCAATTTCGCCAACATGAGCACCCTCTAATACATTAGAAATTTGGCACATTGTTTGAAATCCTCTGTTTTCCTGAACAAATTTTGATATTTGACCTTTAACAGTCCCTGTACCTGCGAAGCCGGGAGTGAATCTAATTTATTTTCAACAGCGCGCACTTCCTTCACTGTTTCGGACAACAGGTTAGTGGATTTTTCAAGTATGTCTATAGTTTTACACAAGAAGCTTAGATTGGCAGATATAAACGCCAAATCATTTTTCAAATAGCTGTCTTTTATTATCTCTTGAAGAATCTCAATTGACGACTCGTCGTTTTTATCCAGCACGTTCACAACGGATGCAAAACTTTCGAAATTGTCTGCGTAGTATACCACAGCGCTAAGCCAGGTACCCCACCGCGTAACAACAGGCAGAGGAGGAAGCGCAAGATCCGGGTTTTTCTCTTTAAAGAGATCGATTCTTGAGGGTGCTTTTATGAAGTTTTTTGCCATTAAACACTAATTTATCCACTTGAGGATACTGAGCCCGCACAGTTTCACATAACCTGTATAGAGCATGAACAACGCAAGTTACGTGTATCATTTTCGGAAAGCTCACAAGAAAGGCCTTCGGCTGCCTTTTTCATGTAAGCTGCACTGTCAGTAAGGAAAAGCAATACATGGTCGTATTTTATACCTTTTGGCCAAAGTAAGTGCACGGCTTCATTGAATAACCTAGCTACAGTGACATGGTTTGCAGCAAGCATTTCTTTACACGCTAGCAAATAAGAATGTTCGCAAGCAGTTTTGTCATTCTTCAACACACCAACTACAGCATTTCCTACTTTTCTGCCACTTGAATCAGTAGTTTCGTCAATGCTCACCCACAGTTTTTCGCTATCACATACTGCCCGAATTCTCTGTAAAGTTTCATCGTAACTAGTTTTTCCTTAATGTGGATTCGTCTGGAGGCTCAAAATTAATGTACTTTGTTAGGAAATTTCTCAGTCCCGGATTATTTATTTTAGATGGGCCTGCATTTGAAGTAGCTGGTTCAGCTATTAGTAACTGTCGCGAACGCACACGCGAAGCAGCCGCAGTATGCTTATTTCCAGACAAATGCTGGATTACTTGAGAACGTTGATCTTCACGTACTGTTTTACCGCACGGTTGGCAAAATAAATACTTTTCCATCGGTAGTGAAAATGCTTTTAAATTCCACTACATATTGTTGAAGACGCGACCTAGTACTCGACTTCTCTTTTGGCATTATTTTGCAGGTTACGACACACGCATTTACGGTGAATCACTGTTTCAATAAAAAGAATAGCAGCGGACACTGAACGAAATATTTCTTATAAATCCATACAAAATCACACGACCACGGGAATGATATATGGACCCGAACAGCTAACCTTACTCTTAGGAGTGATGAAATTCCACTACCTAATGGTGGGGCAATATTATTCCGAGTCTCCCATGTCGTAACGGAATTACGTCACCTTATCTCTCCGTGATTGCCTTTCGCTGATATTCTACAAACAAAACCCGAGAGGGCTGACTCATAAAGAAACATTTTGTGTAGCAAATCAAATCGCTGTCTAAATGTAACGACGTAGCCAGTGACCAGCAAGTTTTAGAACTTATGGAGGGAAGTCCATAAATAGCCGAAACATTCAGATACATTATGTTAAATACACTGTTAAAAACAAGACCGTAATCGTAAAATTAAAATATGAGCATTGTTTTATAACACAGAAGCATTTTAAATTTTATTGATCAACAAATATTGCCGATTATGTGCTTATTATAGATTTTCTTAAAATATGTATTTACATTTAAAAAATGTGAAAATATGTGTTTTTATGTGAAATAAGATTCAGTTTTTACACTTGGGGATGCACAATAGGAATAATGATCTTCGTAACTTGCGTTAAAACTTACGCAAAAAATATATGTAATTACATAAAAATCCGCTCCCTACTCATAATTAACAAGGAGTTAATCTGACTATCTTAAATAAAGTAAAGTAAACTCGTGTCCTCATCCCGAGGTGGTGCAGCTCTTTTTAGGCACACCCCCAATGGAGGTGAGCTGCATGTACCATTCCAACCACATACCAGCCCTCCTGCCATTCTTAAATTCCTGGCAGTACCGGGAATCGAACCCGGACCTCCAAGGACGGGAGCTAATAACACTAACCGTTACGCTACGGAGGCGGACACTATCTTAAATGGTATTTAAATAATCGGGCAAGTTGGCCGTGCGGTTAGGGGCGCGCAGCTGTGAGCTCGCATCCGGGAGTTGCCAGTTGACGTGGGTACGGGCAAACAGAAGGCGAGCTGCGCGATATTGCTGCATTAAACAGGGCACTTGAACAGGACGTCTGGGTCGTAAGGACACTTCTCTTAACCTGTTCCTTACTGTCTGGTCAGACACCGTGACTCCAGTGACCCTCCTGAGGTCTTGTTGCAGTTCTCTGGCAGTTGCTGAACGACGCCGCAACGCACAGATGGTCAGATATCGGTCATCGTGTGGGGGTTGTCATGCGTCCACGACCTTGTCCAACCCTCCTTGTGAACTGGCCTGTCTCTTTGTAGCGATTCCACAAGCGTTGAATAACTGACGGAGAGACATTGAGATCCACAGCAACACGACGAAAAGTCCATCCTTCGTGGATCAAAGTGACGGCCCTTGCGACTTGAACCTGGTTTAGATGTCTCGTGGGATGTGCTGGTTTACGTACAGCTTGCTCAAATGACCGCAGTAGTCTGTGTACCTCTCAACGACACACGGACGCACCTCTATTCACTTTGTTTTGAGGGGTCACCTGACAGTCTAATGCAGGGCCACCCGGCACTGCGCTGTGCACAGTTGGGGCCGATGACCTTCGATGTTAGGCCCCTTAAAACAACAAGCATCATCATCATCAGCGCTGTGCACAGTGCAAAAGACGACTTCGTTTGGTTGACCATAGTGCAGACCCCCACTCGTCGATTTAGAGCAATAGCCCTGTCTCTCTCTTTCCCCATGCCTGTCTCGCTCGCTCCGCTGTCTCCCTCTTCCTCACTTGCTCCGTAGCGCTCCAAATCCGAGCCGAGTTGAGCCGAGCTTAGCCGAGTAGCCCAGAGACGAAGCGTTGGTCCGAACCGAGCCGAGCCGAGTGGGACCGATGCACTGTGTACAGGAACTCTGCACCTCAGTTTGCACGCGTGAGAGTTTGGGCTTTTAAGAGGCCCTGGTTTAATGCATGGCTACGCCTACAGATGGAGTATAACTTCGATTTCACATACCCTGAGTAGCTAAGGTCCATTGGAACCCCGTCTACCAAATTAACGTTCACATACCAGACGTTACACAACATCTTCCCCTAATATTTTGAACTGTGTATTTTTGGACAGGCGTGATGATGAAGAGGAAAGTATTGAGACAAAATAGGAATGTTTCATTTTGTTAAAAAAGGTTACCTAAAATTGTTCCTGAAGCAGAGGAATTAACCACACGAGGGTAAACTCCCAGATCGGGCCGGGAATCAAACCACGATCCTTTGAACTCGAGTCTGAGACTTGGACCATTCAGCCAAGGAGCTTGGCCTGTTTTGACCAGTTCATCCCTTGATATCATATGCATCCTCAATATTCCCTTTCCAAGAACAGCTGTTTATAAACATAGACCGGTAATAGAAGAGTTGGCGTCGAGTCGTTGAAACATGGGTTAATCCGTCCACAGCATGCGTACGAGCACTTTCACATTGATCTCAGGGTTCAGCCAACCGTGTTAGTAGGTCAGACTCCAGATCGAAACATAGCATCCAGCTGACTGTTGTGAGCTGTGCGGGTGGTCACGTTCAGTATAATAACTTGTTTTATAATAACCGAAGCCTTAAAACCATGTGTCGTAAAGGTGTGCACGTGTGTGCCGCATTATCAGCGATTAAGTGAAAGCTGTTCCCCGTATCACTGGACTAAGGAATATCGCATTGATAGAAAGTCTTTGCATAGTTTTAGAGTGTGGCCTCCTAGTCCCAAGATAGCGGGTTCAAACCCGCCACAGGTAGTCAGATTTTTGAAGGGCGGAATAAAGTCCATTCGACACTCATGTCATACGATGTCGGTATTTCTTGTTAAAAAAGGTTTCCTGAAATTGTCCCTGAAGCAGAGGAATTAACCACATTTAATATTTACCCACCAAAATTATTTAAAACTCGGCCACAGACGAGCAAGAAAGATTCGTTTTTTTCTTAATGCTATTACTTCGGGGTGTCGACCTATAGAGATATTTGTCCCTACTTGCACCATGTGTTATGAACCTGCATGCAATTGGAATGGAGGAAGTGTAGAGTGTTGAATGTGAGGAAAGGAACGTTAAGGACGACACAAACACCCAGTCCCCAGGCCAGGGATATTAATCACTTACAATTAAAAACCTCTGACCCAGCCGGGAATCGAACCCGGGGCCGCCGGGTGACAGGCGGACGCGTTGCCCCCTACACCGCGGTTTACTCTGCCATCTGGTAGGCCTAGATTAAAACGAAATGTCGTAATTGATGAGCAGACAGCCAGATGGCGTCAAATTAAAATGTCCGCGCACCGTATCTGAGGTCATACGATTATTATTAATAGTAGTAGGCTAGTAGCTTTTTTAGAATTTGCTTTATTCTCACCGACACAGGTAGGTCTTATGGTGACGATGGAATGGGAAAGGGCTAGGAGTGAGCCGTTGCCTTAATTAAGGTACAGCCCCAGCATTTGCTTGGTGTGTAAATGGGAAACCACGGAAAACCATCTTCAGGACTGCTGACAGTGGGGTTCGAATCCACTATCTCCCCGATGCAAGCTCACAGCTGCGCGCACCTAACTGCACGGTCAACTCGCCCGGTAGTAGTAGTAGTAGTAGTAGTAGTAGTAGCAGTAGTCGTAGTAGTAGTAGTAGTAGTAGTAGTAGTAGTAGTGGTAAATAATTTAAGATTCAGAAGAAGAAATTAAAAGTGTCCTGAACACTTCGTTTTTATCGTACGGCCAAGTGTGCTTCCCTTGCAGTTATGAGAGTCACGTTCAAGTCTCACACGCTCAGTTTTAATTTCAGTAAGGTTTTCCTTATTTAGTTGAATAGATTACCTAGAAGAAGAATAAAGGTCTCAGTCATAAATTGTAAGACAATAATTAGATGATGATGGTTAGAATCAATTTTTAACGATTTCGCGTTAAGAGACATAGAACTCATTAGTGGCTGGTGGTATCTGAAGCTGGGTGTTGCACCAAATTTTTCAGTGTCACATTTTTGTAGCTTACAGAAATAACAAGAAACTGCATTATCGTTAAGTAATGAACTACATTCCTACTAAAACTGAAATATATCTGGCAATTACTATCCAGAAAATAAGAGGCTAATTGTACACTTTAACTACAGTTACTCTTAATAATAACGTTATTGGCTTTACGTCCCACTAACGACTTTTTACGATTTTCGGAGACGCCGAGGTGCCGGAATTCTTTTACATGCCAGTAAATCTACTGACACGAGGCTGACGTATTTGAACACCTTCAAATACCACCAGACTGAACCAGGATCGAACCTGCCATGCTGGGGTCAGAAGGTCAGCACCTCAACCGTCTGAGCCATTCAGCCTGGCACAGTTACTTTTGCCACACTTGAACTGAAAATTTGCCGTCCTGTTTTTCATTGAAGCAAGGTGTTGGTAATATTGTGGGTGGTTTGGTATGGTGTGGAAAAGAAATTACCCAGCAAGTTGGCCGTGCTGTTAGGGTCGCGTAGCTGTAAGCTTGCATTCGGGGTATAGTGGGTTCGAACACCACTGTCGGAAGCCCTGAAGATGGTTTTCCTCGGTTTCCCATTTTCACACCTGACAAATGCTTTGGCTGTGCCTTAATTAAAGGCACGGTCGCTTCCTTCAAACTCTTAGCCCTTTGCTATCCCATCGTCGCCGAAAGATCTATCTGCGTCGGTGCAACGTAAATGAAATTTGTAAATTTAAAAAATGGAAATTAAATCATCTTTGCGAGAGTAGAGAAAATAGGAATGAAGTAAGAGGACAAGTTCGATTCGCCAGATGCAGGTCCTTTGATTAGACGCCCGTACGCGACCTGCTCGTCATGATGAGAATGAAATGAGGATGAAGACGACACGTACACCCAGTTCCCGTGCCAGAGAAATTAACAATTTATGGTTAAAATTCCCAACCCTGCCGGGAATGGAACCCGGGACCCCTGTGGCCAAAGGACTTTACCCGATGCTATGCAGGCTTACTGTAGGTTCGACCCTGCTGAGGTACATTATGCCGCGCTGTCCGCTAGGGAGTTGTCGTAGGAAAGCAAACCCCCTGAGTTTGATTCGAAGCCAGCAGTGTTTGTTAGTCCGTTACCAAGCATTACTACAGCGAACGACCGAAGATGTTTTCGAGTACATGTTAGGTTTATTAAACTACAACATTAGAAGAAAAGACGACAAATGAAGTGCAAAATTATTGGGAGTTGTGCAACCCTGCAACAATACCACGCACCGCCCCTGTAGAACTAGACAAGGTCACAATGCTACTTGCAAGTAGTGGATTTTGGAGGCGCATAGCTCATTCACAGAGGCTTGCAGATTGAATGCTGAAAGGCTAAACAGTTTGTAGTGAATATGAATGTTTGCATGTACATATGCGCAAATGTTTAGTGGACGCCTTCTCAACCAGCCTCGGGTAAACCGACCGTCGGATTAACCAGTCGACACGGTGAATAAAATCGCTACCGGTTTCCGGGGCCTTATGCGCCCGTTCTGTCCCCCACCCATCCCAGCTGATGGACAAGATGCGACTTTTTTTTGGTTTCACATTGCTTATTGCTTCCAATAGCGGATTCTGCTGTCAGTCAGTTTGCTGATTTATTATTCAGTTCAGTAAAAAAATCATACTATTTTAGTGGCTGTAAAAAGAGTACTGGGAAAGGAAAATGCAACGTTTTTGGTGATGATGACGATGCTTGTTATTTAAAGGGGCCTAACATCTAGGTCATCGGCCCCTAATGGTACGAAATGAGACGAAATGTAAAGACAATTTAAAAGTCCAAAATCATCCTGATGACGAAGAATGATTTGATGGATATGAATTTAAAACAATCAGTACATCCGATCCGCAATGCCACACATTGCCAGAAACTAGCGTTAAACAATAGTATTACTGACGAAGGGACTGCTCCTAAAGCACAATACACCGAGCTCGATAGCTGCAGTCGCTTAAGTGCGGCCATTATCCAGTAATCGGGAGATAGTGGGTTCGAGCCCCACTGTCTGCAGCCCTGAAGATGGTTTTCCGTGGTTTCCCATTTTCACACCAGGCAAATGCCGGGGCTGTACCTTAATTAAGGCCACGGCCGCTTCCTTCCAATTCCTAGGCCTTTCCTATCCCATCGTCGCCATAAGACCTATCTGTGTCGGTGCGACGTAAAGCAAATAGCAAAAAAAAAAAAAAGCACAATACTGAGTCGATGATGCTTGTAGAATAAAGTGGTCCAAAATCCAGGTCATCGGTCCCTCATAATGGTACTTCTCGCTAGAAAAGTAGAACCATGGTATTTGTCATGCTGCGGTACTAATCAAAAGTAGCGTAGACTCGCGGTATCCCACACATTGTAGCACTAGTCACAGGTAATGTAATGCGCACTTGTAACACAGACCTATGGTGTTACTCACATAGGTGTACTAATCACAGGGACTCGCACTATCCCGTGCTGTTCCTCAAATGGTGGGTACTAATCATAGGCAAGGCAGACCCATGGTGTCGCTCATATAGTGGTACTAATCACCGCCCTGATTTTCACACACTGTCGCTACTAAACACAAACCCGTTGTGTGCCTAACATAGTGGTACTACGCGCAAGTAAAGGCGACCTATGGTGTTCCCCGCGTGGTGGTACTAATTACAAGTAGTCTCATGGTTCTAATTCGATCATCACTTCGTCGCCCCTTTTAGTCGCCTCTTACGACAAGCCGGGAATACCGTGGATGTATTCTTCTCCTGCGTCCTCCATCCATACGGGGATATGTATTTGGTCCGCGAGAGCTATTTTAATTCGCTCAAGTCAGTTAGGACCCCCGTATTCGCCACCTGGGGCGAACCACGTGGGATTATCACCTCTCCCAATCAATCAATCAATCAATCAATCAATCAATCAATCAATCAATCAATCAATCAATCAATCAATCAATCAATCAATCAATCAATCACTACTGATCCGTATTTAGGGCAGTCGCCCAGGTGGCAGATCCCCTATCTGTTGTTTTCCTAGCCTTTTCTTAAATGATCGCAAAGAAATTGGAAAATTACTGAACATCTCCCTTGGTAAGTTATTCCAATCCCGAACTCCTCTTCCTATGAACGAATATTTGCCCCAATTTGTCCTCTTGAATTCCAACTTTATCTTCATATTGTGATCTTTCCTACTTTTAAAGACACCACCCAAACTTATGCGCCTACTAATGTCCTCCCACGCCATCTTTCCACTGACAGCTCGGAACATACCACTTAATCGAGCAGCTCGTCTCCTTTCTCCCAAGTCTTCCCACCCCAAACTTTGCAACAGTTTTGTAACGCTACTCTTTTGTCGGAAATCACCCAAAACAAATCGAGCTGCTCTTCTTTGGATTTTTTCCAGTTCTTGAATCAAGTAATCCAGGCGAGGTTCCCACACACTGGAACCATACTCTGGTTGGGGTCTTACCAAAGACTTATATGCACTCTCCTTTACATCCTTAGTCTACTATAACCCCTAAATACCCTCATAACCATGTGCAGAGATCTGTACCCTTTATTAACAATCATATTATGTGATTACCCCAATGAAGGTCTTTTCTTATATTAACACCTAGGTACTTACAGTGATCCCCAAAAGGAACTTTCACCCCATCAATGCAGTAATTAAAACTGAGAGGACTTTTCCTATTTGTGAAACTCACAACCTGACTTTTATCCCCGTTTATCATCATACCATTGCCTGCTGTCAATCTTCCAACACTATCGAGGTCACCCTGCAGCCGCTCACAATCTTGTAACTTTATTACCCTGTACAGTATAACATCACCTGCAAACAGCCTTATCTCTGACTCCCTGCTACGCCAGCGTAGTAGGTTCGTGGCGCAACATTTTTAACAATACTGAACCCATAATTCTACGGTGAGAAAAATATTTTTTTCTCCAATATTTATTTGGTATTAAGAAAGTACTTTTATGTTTGAAGGCAGCCATGTTGCGCTCCTACGAGCCCCGATGTCGCGTGGGAAGGTTCTCACTCACGGCGAGCTCGTGAATTGCCGGGACACCTCGGTGAGACTCGAGTGCCCGACAATTCTTTAAATTCATGGAATTCTGCACAACGAGGGATTTTGACAATATAGTAAATAAAGAAATAAATAAGCAAAATTATTCGTACACCCTCCGTGAAGACAGAGACACCAGGGAAAAACTTAAATGCAGTTAAGCCTAAGTACATGTTAGCGCGAGACCAGCGAACCAGCTACACGTGCCAAGGTCAGGGGAGGAAGAAAGCGCGCGAAACGCACGGGCCGAAATAATTTATTTCCCCGGTTATGAGTGTAGAAAAATTATAAAATTAACGTCTACCATAAGTGCAAGTCTGTCCGGAGTTCTGGGACAAGTCTCATCAAAATCCGACTATTAGACGCAAAATTGGCAGATTACACAATCAAGCCTCATAGAGGGGATAGCGTCCCTCCTGAGATTATAAAAGAAACCCCCCACCGTAGATTTTTCAGTGTCGATCTGGAACTTGAAGCCGCGGGAGCTTGCGCCCGTCGCCATTGGAAATTCGCGCCAGATTGACCGACAAATAATTAAATACATGTCCGTGGCTAAGGTCTATATACTTGGTTAAGAAGAAAAGTGATTGGGAAAGTTCTGAACGTTTGCCGAAGAAATAGGAAGGTGTAGGCTGGTTGAAATATACGCAGCAGGTTTTATTTATATCATCTCATGTACACTTGAAAGTGAAGCAGAGTCTTGGGGGAAGCTATTCAGAGTAGTTCTGCTCCCTTATCGGCCGAACATCTGTTTTATTGAGGTAACGGAGAGAGAAACCACTCTGGGAACGCATCGGACAGTTGTAGTCGACTGCAGGACAAGGGAAGTTCGGGGTGCAAGTTACAGAGAAAGTGCCTGATTTATATGGTAATTTTAATATCGTGTGTGTGAAGGGTAGTGTTTGTATGAGTGAGATTTTGGAAATGAAAATGTTATCTGTGAAAATGAGCGGCTAAGCACGAGGTTAGCTGCTGACGATGTAACCAGAATGCTGGGAATGTCACCATTGTGCAGGTCTGTCTATTTTATATTATGTTGTAGTTAGTTAGTTATTGTCTGTCCCAACCAACTTTTCAAGATGATTGTCGGGTTGATATTCGTAATTATCAGGCGAAAGGTGTTGTAATTTTTGATCAGCGTGTGAAAATTTCAGTGTGTAAAGTTCATGTCAAGAACGGTAAAATGCGACGCTTAAAATTTTGTGTTGAATGTTCGATGAGATATCGTCCAAAGCATGGATTTTTTTTTTTTTGGAACGTTATAAGCGTAAATTTGTCGTGGCGAATATCTTAATCTCAGATGTCAGTTGAATTCAGAAACGTTGGTCGATAATAATAATAATAATATTAATAATAATAATAATAATAATAATAATAATAATAATAATAATAATAATAATGTCTACCGCGGGATAAGGAATTTTTTCTATGTTAAAGTGCATTTAACCAGTATATTTTTACAAGGATCGCAGGCATATTTAGATGATTTCGGGGAAATTTGTTAGAGTCACAGTCATTAATGGGAAGGAAATTTTGGGACATCGTGTATATCAATGATACGGAAAGTCGCTGGGTGCTCTTGGACTCTCGAGGTTCGAAAGTCGTAATAATAGTAAAGTAAAAGGTGTGTTTAATAATGGTTGTCGTTTCCACCAGGGGATCGAAGTATGAAAAAGGGTCTTGAAGGAAAAGGAATGTGAGAGCGACGAATTTATATGTACGTGGAGATGAGAGAGAAGTGATACCGCTGGAATAAAGCGAGGAGAAGGAGTTTGAGACAAGCTATATTGTTAAAGAGGAAGTATTTAGGAAACAGGCTGTGTTGAGACAGGCTGTACTGTTTTCCGAAATCAATCCGAATTTGAGATAGAAAGATTCCAAGTGAAAACGACTCTAGTAAAATGGTAAAGTCTGGGTAGTACACATCCAGTGATTTTTGTTACGGAAAGCCCGTATGGATAATAAGATAATGAGCGACCTCAAGGATCAAAGAGCACTTTGGACCCATGATTGGGTTGTATTGAATTTGTTCACTGGAGAGGTCATTGATAATATGGTTGGAATTGATGATAGACGATTTGAGAATTTCGAATGCGGTAGTGATGATTATTATTTTGAAGGCATCTACTAAATGGTAAACGTGTGTTGGGAATTTTCATTTGTTTCCCTAACATTTCAGTGCACAGGCTGAGATTTTGTTCGAGGTGGAGAATCGTTCGTCACGTATATTTATTTTTGAGTTCACGTATTGTAATGGTAGAGACTTACTGTGTTTTTTTTCGACTTGCATTCATTTGATAGTAAGAGACGTGGTTCCGTCGTGCGTATTTTGTCTGACCAGATTTAGTACTAAAAGTCAGAGTCTGTTTGAAATTGCGAGTTCGCCTGATATGTTAAGGGAGGCGTAGTACGACCCACTTTGACGCCCGACGATAGATTTAGGACGTCACATGTTATTCTTGGAGTCACTGATGATGAGACGTCCTAGATCACGCCCGACGATAGAATTTGGAAGGTATCATGTACATAATGATTAGTGTTAGGGTGTACAGATTTCAAGTGAGCCCGACGATAGGTCTGGGATGGTAGCTGTACACACTCAAGTCTCAGTTTAGATGTTTCTTTTGTTTTTTGTTTGGTGAAGCGGCCTGGATGAAGGTAGCAGTTACAGTACGATATGATTTATGAAGAGGGTCAATGCGTAGCTCTCCATTGAGATAACGGGACAGCTGTTGACGAGCGAGGGGTGTCCAAGTGTTGGATATCGGCTCGATATAGATTTATATTTTTACTTGATTCTTCGTGCGTGTTAAGCGTTAATGACTTCGAGATGTTAATTTAATTTACGGACTTTATTGTTTCCCGTTCTAACGTCCGTTTTCGTTTGATAGTGTGCATATTGACACTCAGTGTATTAGTGTGAGACTTGAGGTGCGAATGCGGTTTCGATTCGTCAGCCAGTATTTTATTTTATTTTCAATCTTGTCGTATTTTCATTCTTATTCATAGTTAAAGTAAGTAAGTAATCACTTTACAAGTAGTGTGTTGGGACAGACAGTAAATAGAGAGATCTGTACTGGTAGCATTGTTTTTCAAGGGAAAGAATTCCTTAAAGTTGTAGTAAATTTTAGCGTGGACTGGTAATTTTATTAAGCATAACAAACCCATTTCTAACCTGAAACTCGGTTCGATAATAATATTTTTCAAGTGACTTTCCACTTTTAATTAACTTCAGTGTTTGGCATTTCTTCTAAATGCATGATTAGTAATTGTTTCCTGCATTTCGCAGTTTTGTTCCTTTAGAACGACATAACGTAAGATCCTCACGGATCCTGTTGTTGTTGGTTCCTTCCGAACAGCTGTTTTGGGTGATGCACATTTAGCATCGGGATTACCTTATCACTTAAGGGTGTCATGAATGACAAATACATGGTGGGATTTTATTTCAATTGTGAATGATGCCATTAACTTGTAGTGAACACCATGCTTTCCCATAATATTTCGCAACCTATCCAAAGCAACTGATAGTCAGTTTGGTTCGATTAAGGGTCCATTCGGCGGATGTTCCGTATCCGTAAAGGGTATTCGACTGGTGGATAACTTTAATTGAGAGAAAATCAGGCGCTCTACTTGTTGAAAGTCAGATTTTCCACGGATCGTGTGGATTAACTCTCAGTTCTTGTTTGGAATAATAGGTGCCCGGTTTTCAGGTCTTCCCTTTTTCAGTTTTTCAGTTTCGCTGTCCACTAACATATTAGCTTCTCCGAAGCAACTCTTCGACATTGTAAGAAACAAAGTGACGGTATGTAATGTGACTGTTTTGGAACATTGAAAAATCAATAATTTTTATTTTTTATTTTTTATAAGAATGCATATTAAATTAATGATGTTATCGTGCTCTTTCAATTTAATAAAAGTTAGTAAGCACATTTTTGCTCCTCACTTCAAGTAGTTAGGCTCTCTTCTGAACCCCATCGTTTGGTTAAGATCGTGACCGAATTTATTCCCGCAACGACCCAAGATTTAAGAGTTCTAAATTGTTCTACTGTAGCAGCCGTGGCCGACCAACGATGGAATGGTAAGTTCAAGGGTTCAATACAACTTAGTGCGTTACAACGTTTAGATAAAGATGAATACGTTCAGTTAATTTGTACTCAATCGGCCCTGCATTGTCGGTCTAAAGGCGGCTACACACGTTACTGTATAACTGTGCGATTTAACTGCACTAACCGAACGCGGAGATTTATCTCACGTGTGGATGGTAAATCGTTGCAGTTATTTCTGCTTGCACAGTTCATCGGAGCAAGTTCATTTTTCTAACCAATAAAACTGTGTCGATTGCGTTTGCACAGTTTTATCGCAACGTGTGGACCGTGGCGACTGCCGATTGCTCAGTTCAAGTGAGTCACTCGTTAAGATAGTGCGCGCTACAAGTTATCACAACATGTCTCAGGAAGACCAAAGCGGATATCGTGAGCATTTAGAAGCTTTCATTGAATGCTACAGAAATGAATCTGGTCTCTGGCAGACAAAGTCTAAAGATTATCACAATCGGAACAGAAAAGACGCCGCCTACAGTAAGTTGATTGAAAAATATAAATGAATTGACTTCAAAACTAACAGAGACGTAGTTGTAAAAAAGATTACGACGATGGGACAGGGAAGAGCTAGGAGTGAGAAGGAAGCGGCCGTGGCTTTAATTAAGGTACAGCCCCAGCATTTGCCTGGTGTGAAAATGGGAAACCACGGAAAACAATCTTCAGGGCTCCCGACAGTGGGGTTCGAACCTACTATCTCCCGAATACTGGATACTGGCCGCACTTAAGCGACTGCAGCTACCGAGCTCGGTGATTAATAATCTTAGGAGTCCTTACAAAAAGGAGTTGAACAAAGTCGAACAATCTAAAATAACTGGGTCAGGCACTGACGAGATATACACTCCGCGTTTGTGGTACTTTCATCTATTGGACTTCTTATATGAACAACTCATACTACATGTAACGCTAAGAATAATTTTCTCGTAAAATCAACGTTAAGGCGGCTACACACGTTACTGTATAACTGTGCGAAACCGATAACTGGAATATAGTCTATTATTTACCTGCAGCTGTCTTGGAGTCTTTTCCCCGAAATATAAGATGCTTAAAGAAAATTCTGCAATATCCTGTAAATTTCCATGTGACAGTTGTATTTCCAATGTTACGCCCTGCCGGGAATTGAACCCGCGATCCCCCTGACCAAAGGTCAGCACGCTAGCTATGGAACAGGACCAAACAGGACTAACGTGCTGTTATTCTGTGTTACGTAACGTAACTCATTTAATAAATTAACGTGTGAATATTGCTTTCTCTGTAGTAGCCAATCTTTAGACCACACGCTGCGTGTCTTCTTTTGCTCACACACATAGGCCCGACGCCGCTAGTACGTCATCATCGTCCGTCCGTCGATGACATGTTGCTTTGATAAATGTCTGATGAGTACTGACGATCGACGCAGTTGTCTGTACCGTGTGGAGGCTATAGGGCTTTCAGTTTTACTGCGCAGTTCATCGTTGCAGTTAAATCGCAGTTATACCGTAACGTGTGTAGCCGCCTTAACAGACCATTTCTGCATCCGACTAAGCGTTCAGTCCTGAGCAGACCGGTTAAAAGAGCGTCTACCGTGATGGTTTTGATTTCACTTTTACTTTTATAGGTCGCACCGACCGACACTGATAGGTCTTATGGCGACAATGGGACAGGAAAGGGCTAAGAGTGGGAAGGAAGCGACCGTGGCCTTAATTAAGGTACAGTCTCGTGTGAAAATGGTAAACAACCGAAAACCATCTTCAGGGCTGCCGACAGTGGGATTCGAATCCACCATCTCCCGGATTCTAGCTGACAACTGCGTGAACTGAACCGCGCAGCTAAATGACTCGGTGTGTGTACGCATGTATGCATGTATGTAATTTCGTTCCTATATTATTGTCATACGAAGTCATTGCCATCGGATGTCTCCCGATTTATTTAATAATAATAATAATAATAATAATAATAATAATAATAATAATAATAATAATAAGCCTCCGTGGCTCAGACGGCAGCGCGTCGGCTTCTCACCGCTGGATACCGTGGTTCAAATCCCGGTCGCTCCATGTGAGATTTGTGCTGGACCGGAGGCGGGACAGGTTTTTCTCCGGGTACTCCGGTTTTCCCTGTCATCTTTCATTCCAGCAACACTCTCCATTCTCATTTCGTAGCATCTATCAGTCATTAATATAAATCACTTTGGGAGTGGCGACCCCATCGTACTAACAGCCTATAGCTGATTCATTCATTCCATCCCTGACCCGGTCAAAGACTGGAAAACAGGTTGTAGGTTTTCATTTTCAATAATAATAATAATAATAATAATAATAATAATAATAATAATAATAATAATAATAATAATAATAATATCATTTTATGAAAAGCATTATGATCAGGCCGGAATGTTAATTTAGTGAGCTAGGTGAATTGGAACCTTTGAAAATTAGCCATTGTAGAGCGTAAGATCTGATAGGATAGCTGTAAACGAGTAGATAATAATGACCTGGAAATACAGCACTATCCTGAACTCTCAGCACGTGACGAGTAGTTATTGTCTTGCCGAGAATTACTATCATTGGGTCGCAGTCAAAATAACATTCCGTTAAACATGACTCACTCTGTTAATTATTCTCGCCTTGCAATGAAAGTTACCTGGTTGAGTAACTGCATAGCCGCCAAAACAATGTGTGTTGGTCTTTACTGACGTTAATTTACATTTCCTATTTTTATCCACAGCCAAATGAAGGTCAAGCTCACCATCGGGGAAAATGTAACAAACCACAGAACAATGCAGGGGAATTCTTAACGCATTGTGCTTGACCTACAATCCGCAGAACTGCAAGTACGCACATACACACACTTGAAGTATGGTGGGGATTCAATTGTTGTTGCCAACGAGACAGGAATGTTCCGTTGCAAGGAAACAACTTAAATTTATAAGATCCGTACTTGGAATTCCTTTGTTCAAATGGACATTTGACAGAGAGACAGAATTAACTTAACTATGCATTTTCAAACTTTTGCTGCTTCTGGTGCCAAAATCTGCACACACCTCGCCTTCCCTGACAAAAGTGAAATATGTTAATGATTATAGTCCTGACGCTCAAAGCATACCCACGCGGTATCCTCTGATCTCAAAACTTGGCCCACCCTGGTAATAATGAGGGTGTCATTCTGTCCGCCCTCGTGATAATGAGGGTTGTCAATCGGTTTCTGTCCTCTGGACACAAGAGGCGCGTGTCGTTCAAAAAGGCAAGTGAGCTCAGTCAAAAGCAAGGTTGTCATATTTTGCGTCGCTTATTTAAACATGTTAACATTTAATTTATTCTAAAGTCAAAATATAAATATAAAAACTTGATCATGAACCACAGCACACACCGATATCGCAGAATAATATGTTTCGTGGTTAACACGTGCGGTGGTCGCAGATGTTGAAAGAAAGAAAGAAAGAAAGAAAGAAAGAAAGAAAGAAAGAAAGAAAGAAAGAAAAAACAGGAAGAAGGAATTGGCAAATAAACTCGACAAAGACTAAACTTAAATTGATACCAAAGTAGGCCTATTAAAATATACGTAATTTCATGCTGCTAATATCAGTGTCTCGCTTTCAGTAAAGAAAGGAAAAGTACAATTATTTACAATTTGTTTTATGTCGCACCATCACAGATAGGTGTTATGGCGACGATTGACTAGGAAAGGCCTAGGAGTGGGAAGGAAGTGCCCGTAGCCTTAATTAAGGTACTTCCCCAGCATTTTCCTGGTGTGGAAATGGGAAACCACGGAGAACCATCTTCAGAGCTGCCGACAGTGGGGCTTGAACCCATTATCTCCCCGATGCAAGCTCACAGCGGCGCGCCCCTAACCACACGGCCAACTCGCCCAGCGAAGGAAAAGTAAAATCACGAACTAGGGACTGGGATAATAATAATAATAATAATAATAATAATAATAATAATAATAATAATAATTGTCCGCCTCTGTAGTGTAGTGGTTAGTGTGATTAGCTGCCACCCCCGGAGGCCCGCATTCGATTCCCAGCTCTCCCACGAAATTTGAAAAGTGGTACGAGGGCTGGAACGGGGTCCACTCAACCTCGGGAGGTCAACTGAGTAGAGGTGGGTTCGATTCCCACCTCAGCCATCCTGGAAGTGGTTTTCAGTGTTTTTCCCCTTCTCCTCCAGGCAAATGCCGGGATGGTACCTAACTTAGGGCCACGGCCGCTTCCTTTCCTCTTCCCTGCCTATCCCTTCCAATCTTCCAATCCCCCACCAAGGCCCCTGTTCAGCATAGCAGGTGAGGCCGCCTGGGCGAGGTACTGGTCATTCTCCCCGGTTGTATAATTTTCAGGTGTGATTCCCATGGTCTCCACATCACTGCATGAAGTGAAATGGAAAGCAACACACTTCACAAATATTAATTAACGAAGCAAAGAAATAATCCAAAACTTTCAAACAGCGAACAAAGCAAGTGTGAATTGTCTGAGCTGAAAAAAGAGACTCGCGTCTATTTAACAAGAGGTGCATTGGCAACAGAGTTGTGAGGATTTCTGAAGGGTAATGCGAACTTCCGTTTTAAAGCCCACTGCCGTCATAAATCACCCCCTGCTAGGCAAGTGAGTGGCCAGGGAGATCAAACGTTTGCCGAACTCTTTGAATGCCGCTGGGTACGCTTTGCCCGTCTCAGCTATAAATACACGTGACCCTGAAAGGGAGATCACCATAAAATCCATCCATTTCAGGTATGTATTTTCTGTTAATATTGATACGCGTATAAGTACCGCATCATATTTAATGTCCGACAATAATAATAATAATAATAATAATAATAATAATAATAATAATAATAATAATAATAATAATAATAATAATAATAATAATAATCCGGCTCCTTGGCTGAATGGTGAGTGAAATGGCCTTCGGTTCCGAGTGTAGTTAATTCCCTTGGTTCGGGAACTGGGTGTTTGTGTTTGCTTCAACACACATCTTCATTTACACGCAACACATTACACTACAAATCAACACTGAAACACTCAAGAGTGAATACCTCCCTCCACATAGGATTTGCGTCAGGAAATGCACCCGACAGTAAAACTGGCCTGATTCAATACAAAGTGCCGACCCCAGGTAACTGGGAAAAGGACAGGATGATAATAATAATAATAATAATAATAATAATAATAATAATAATAATAATAATAATAATGACCGGGGGAGTTGGCCGTGCGCGTAGAGGCGCGCGTCTGTGAGCTTGCATCCGGGAGATAGTAGGTTCGAATCCCACTATCGGCAGCCCTGAAGATGGTTTTCCGTGGTTTCCCATTTTCACACCAGGCAAATGCTGGGGCTGTACCGTAATTAAGGCCACGGCCGCTTCCTTCCAACTCCTAGGCCTTTCCTATCCCATCGTCGCCATAAGACCTATCTGTGTCGGTGCGACGTAAAGCCCCTAGCAAAATAATAATAATAATAATAATAATAATAATAATAATAATAATAATATTAATAATAATAATAATAATAATAATGAAATTGATTGGTTTTTACGACCCACTAACTACTTTTTACGCTTTTGGGAGACACCGAGGTGCCGAAATTTTGTCCCACGAGAGTTCCTTTACGTGCTGGCAAATGAACCGACAAGGGGCTGACGTATCTGAGCACTTTCAAATACCACCGGCCTAAGCCAGGATCGAGTCTGCCAACTCGGGCTCAGAAAGCCAGCGTTATAACCAACTGAGTCACACGTCCCGACTATGATATTAATAATAATAATAA